>NC_136072.1:258706149-259001149 GCF_964261635.1 Lissotriton helveticus
TGTGTTTGCAATTACCGCTCTAAGTGTACTGGGGATGCTCAGACGGGAGTCCCAGGCACTCCACACCACTGGAATCAAGCTAGCCGGGCTGATGAGAGGTGTTACCTCGAAACCGGGCCGGTCCTCGGAAGCTTGTTTCCGTTCTGGGAAGGACATGGCTTTTGTAGTTCGGACTGGACTGTTCCCATGGGGCACAGGGTCAGCGCTGATTTGCATATCGCCATTGTCTAACCCAGGGTGGTGTGGAGTGGAAAAACGATGGATTTGGGCCCAGATCTTTGGACTGGGGTGAATGTGTGACATTGATCCACATTCTGTCCATCACTGTTGTGTTTGCAATTACCGCTCTAAGTGTACTGGGGATGCTCAGACGTGAGTCCCAGGCACTCCACACCACTGGAATCAAGCTAGCCGGGCTGATGAGAGGTGTTACCTCGAAACCGGGCCGGTCCTCGGATGCTTGTTTCCGTTCTGGGAAGGACATGGCTTTTGTAGTTCGGACTGGACTGTTCCCATGGGGCACAGGGTCAGCGCTGATTTGCATATCGCCATTGTCTAACCCAGGGTGGTGTGGAAAAACGATGGATTTGGGCCCAGATCTTTGGACTGGGGTGAATGTGTGACATTGATCCACATTCTGTCCATCACTGTTGTGTTTGCAAAGGACATCCTTCAACTCACTTCTCAGCCCTTGATAATACAACGAGGTCCTTTTTTCCATGGGCCAATCGGTTTCGAATATGAGTCTGTTGAATGTGGTAATATATGACAAGTCCTGATTACCTTGTTTGAGAGTAATCAATTCCCTGTCTAAGGAAAGTAGATGTGCCTTTCTATCAAAAAGCTTGCGCATTTCATCGCAAAAGGTATACAAATTTTGTAAGACAGGGTCGTCTCCCTCGATTAGGGGAAAAGACCAGCTAGCTGCATTACCCTCTAGATATGACATGACAAAAACAGTTTTGGTTTTATCACTGGAGAAAACTGCAGGCTTACACATAAAATGTAATTTTACATTGACCTAAAAAAATGCAAACTTCTTGGGATCTCCAAAAACCTTTCTGGTGGCGCTAAAGGTAACTGTGTGGGCTGGATGACCTGTATTGTGGAAGGACCAGCACTAACCCCCCCCCCCTACTTTGCGTTGGTTGTTCTACACTTGCCTCATGTGTCAATCTTGGAGTGATTTTTGATAACAGGTTATCTTTTGGATGCCATGTTAACAAGGTGGTTTCGGCTGCTTTCTTTGTACTGAAGAAAATAAAAAAACTCCTGCCGTATCTACCAGTATCTGCAGGAAAAACACTAGTTACCACTCTAGTATTTTCAAAATTAGATTATGGAAATGCTCTCTTTCTTGGTACACACAAATATATCTTAAACAAACTTCAGTCCATCCAAAATATGGCAGCACGGATCCTGCTTAACATCCCTAGGCGACAGTCCACTTCTGCAGCCATTCGCCATCTCCATTGGTTAAGGGTCGAAAGCAGGATCAAATTTAAAGCTCTTTGCATAGCCTATAAGGCCATTCACCAGACTGGACCGAAGTTTTTAAAAGAGGCTTTCCAGGTGTACATCCCCAAAAAGAATCTAAGATCAGCAGCTAGCTATCTTTTGACCGTCCCCCGGACAAGAACGGCTACTTGGGGTGACAGACGATTTTTGGTAACAGTTCCCGTGCTTTGGAACTCACTTCCTTTGCACATTAAAACTGCTCACACCCTTATTAATTTCCGCAAATCACTGAAGACTTGGCTTTTCAATCAATGAGAACGTGCTTTGATTGGTGTTGTAATCCTGAGTATTTGCTGCGCCTAGACACCTTAGGGTATTAGTTGCGCACTAAAAATTCCATAAATAAATGTGTTACTGGTGGAGGAAAGGTCTTGATATACTGACCCCCCCCTTGTCTGAGTGGGACTAGCACAGGAAAGACCAGCAACCTCACGCCTCATAATACCCATTTCATTGAGTATTTCCTGATTCTCTCCCCTGAATGCATCTACCTCCATTCTTAGAGCGGTTAATGTCTACAACACTGAAGTGAGTACAGTGTTGGTGTCCATTGTTCAGGCCGTATTTGATCGTGGGCTTGTCACTCTGTCAGATACAGAGAATGGTTCCACTATCCTTATAGCCAGATACAGCGGGAACGATGAGATGCTTATTAATCCCTTCCCTTACCTGGTACCACCCATGAGTATGTATCTAACACTGCACAGGTTTTACCATGACCGGGGAAAGGGATAAAGAAACAAAGTTGCAGCCGCTAGGTTCAGATAAGGGATGTCCTTGGAGATGATGTACCTCACGCTCCTACCATACACCCCGCTGACCCTGTAAGTGAAATACAAAACACACATAAGTAACAGTTTCTCACCATTCGTCTTCCCTTTGTCCCCTATGTGTGCTGTGACTTACATAGCAGACAACTGCATTTCACTCAACGTAAATTGACTAAAAAATAGAAAAAATATAGAAAAAACAAACAGAGTTTCAGAAATGTCTTGCACTTGTACATATACTGATGAGGTACTAATCTTACGGCAGATAATCATCGGGAAATGTTCTCTACTTCTGAGAAGTCTCTCAATGCTTTAGAACAGTTTCCAAAGGTTTCCACACATCTGATTTGGTTTGAAGCCGGTACAACCATAGGATGCAATACACAGGCTTGGAGCGCCCTCTTGCGTCCTTATTTTATGCTGTAACTGCTGAATTATCCAAACTGCCGATTTCCTTGGCCCAAAGTCCCTGCGTGTTATATAATTGTTCTGTTATTTGCCTCCGGTGTGCATTTCTTTTTTTCATTTTGCAATGGTTCCTTTGCACGCTGGTCCTTGTAGTTCGTCTTTAATTATTTTTAACCCTCCAGTGGGCTCCAATGCTCACATACTTTAAAGCACACTTTAAAAGCCCTCTATTGTGCCCCCGTGCAAAAGGAACCATTGCAAAATGAAAAAAAGAAATGCACACCGGAGGCAAATAAAAGAACAATTATATAACACGCAGGGACTTTGGGTTGCTGTAAAATGTTAATTTAATGTTCGCATTGGCCCATGAAGCAGGAGATAGGCATGTCTGAAACGCGTAGGCCAAAGGACTTCCTTACGGGATGCGAAGCTGCCTGCCTCTTTTCAAATAAAGAATGTTTCCTTAAACCCACCTGGGAGTGCGGCTCCAAGTCTCTGGGCAAACTCTTGGATGATACATATGCGGCGATTCCAGGCCGTAGGAGCTACGCACCACCTCTGAATTAATAGGGGCCCTGACGGGTGAAAATTCACTCCGGAGATGGCGAGAAAGGTTAATTAAACAGCCAGGCAGAGTCCCATCTGGGGGCTCAATAGAGGGTTTCGAAAGTGTCCTTAAAAGTATGTGAGCATTGGAGCCCACTGGAGGGTTAAAAATAATTAAAGACAAACTACAAGGACCAGCGTGCAAAGGAACCATTGCAAAATGAAAAAAATAAATGCACATCGGAGGCAAATAAAAGAACAATTATATAACACGCAGGGACTTTGGGTTGCTGTAAAATGTTAATTTAATGCTCGCATTGGTCCATGAAGAAGGAGATAGGAATCTCTGAAACGCGTAGGCCTTATGGGAAGCAAAGCTGCCTGTCTCTTTTTAAATAAACCTACCTGGGAGTGCGGCTCCAAGTCTCTGGGCAAACTCTTGGATGATATATATATATATATTACCTACTGGCGGTCGCCAGTAGGTATATATAGTTAGGATTTTTTCCCTATGGGATTTTTGGAAATTCTATGTCTAATAACTTTGGCGTTTGTGGACGGAATTGGCTGAAATTTTCAGGAAAATGGCACATTTTGTTTCTGAGCAGCCCCTGGAAATTTGGGGGGAGTTGGTCCAGGGGGGGCCGAGAAAAAAGGGGGGTCCCAAAACGTGTTTTTAACATTGAGTTTTCCATAGGGCGGTTAGCCTCACTTTTAGCCCGAACGGCTGAATGGATTTGCACGAAACTTGGCAAAATTGTAGGGACTGGTAGCCCGATGTGCCTTTTGTAGGTCTCAATATATGTGCTGCAGTGGATTTTGAGAAATTAACGTTCAAAAAAAGATATATATCTGTAAGCGCGGACCAGGCAGCGCCCCGGTTCGCGTACTTGACGCGTAACGGAACTTCGCGTAGCGAAGCTGATTGGCTCTCCGGTGTCTGTCAACATTCTAAACAGTCCGGAGCGGCCGCCATCTTGTCTCTCGGTAGGATCGAGAGACAAGAGGAGGCCAAAACAAAGGGGGAAATAACTATAAGGGGGCATAGTAGATCCTCGCTGACCCCCTAGGTTTAATGTGGAAATTTTAAAGGGGCCCCGCGAAGCAAAAAAAAAAATTTTTTTTTTTGTTTTTTTTCGTGGTTAGCGCCCGGTACGCGAACCGGGAAGCGTTCTGGGGAGCGTACCACAATGAAAAATGAATGATAGACTTTTCAAATGCTGTATGTTAATTGATTGTTGGTTTTGTTGATTATTTTTTATTTTTTTTTATTTTTTAAGCTTTTTTTATTGTGTTTCATAATTTATTAAACTTTCTAACATTTCATTGTCAGAAATTTCATAATAATCATGGAATATAGATTGTAGTCTCTGAGGTTGTAAAATGTCCTCATTTGCAAGGAGGTTATCTACTGCTTGTACACATTGCAGTAGTTCTTGGTCCCAAGTTTCATCCATAAATTCAATCTCATTTGGATCAATGATTTCTGTGTTGGACTCTGGAAGGACAATTTCAAATGAAATGTTTTGTTCACTTTCCATTTTCCCTGAAATTTGCATAAAAAAAATATATATTAGTAGAGGTAGGGCACTGTTGGGATTAATTTTAGATAGGCAGTTTTTAACAGAGAATTTATCTTTGGGCAGTGTATAGTATCAGAGTGGAAGTAGGAATATAAAAAAGTGTATCTAAATTTATAAGTACTACAGAGGGATAGTATATAACTAACAGAAAAAGTTTGCCATATTAACTTAAAGTGCACAATATACTTCAGTTTTAAAAATAACAACTTACCTTTAAAAAGAAGTTGAAGTTATTAATGAAAATCCTATTGAAATGTACACCAGGAAGTAGTAGTCAAAATGGCTGTGTTTCCTTCTCTTCCTTTATATATATTCGGGTACATAACCAATCAAATGTCAGGTAAAAAAAGTAGAAAATGAAAGTAACATTTTAATTGGTTGTCAATTCCAACATTTCAGATGTGTTTTGTGAAGTAATTTACCTCACGGTATTTAGAGAGGTCTACAGGCTAAATGGCTAAATGGAATTCCAATCAAATTTGTGAAAATGGTAGGGATTGGTATGTAGTATGAGCTAATCTATATTTGGTGAAATTGTCTCAAGTGGCTTTTCTGTGAACTACTTTCCCACCTTTTTTGATGGTGCGCTTCCCAGGGAGCGACCCGGTACGCGAACCGTTGAGCGCCCCGGTTCGCGTACCTTAAGCGTTCCGGGAGTCCACCATTTTGTGTTTCGGTCGAATTAAGATACAAGATGGAGGGCAAATAATGTTCAGAATGGGTAGAAGGGGGCACGGTAGACTTATCTTGACCCTCTAGGTTTTCTGAGGGTGGCTGAGGAGGTTTATATGTGCGAAAAAAAAACATTTTTTTTAAAAATTTCGCGAGGTTAGCTCCCGGTACGCGTACCGGGTAGCGCCCCAGGGAGTGTACTTTGTTGAAAATTAGTGAAAAAAGTTAGAGTAAAATAATAATTGTGAGTGATTAGATGTAGGGTAGCTCTGAGAAGAGCTTTTGGGTTTATGGTACATTTAGGTACTTATAAGTAGGTACCAATGCACATTCTTAAATTCAGAGTGAAAACTCTGTTGCCCTCATCTGAGAAGTGAACTCCATCTCCTCTGTAGATATCTTGCATGTAGTAACGCAAGTTATTGTTGTACAGGGAGCCCATTCCATGGTCTCTCATGTAAGCTGAAACAGATTTGTTTACATGCTTCCTCGACTTCTCAATTTGTGGACAAAATTGGTTTGACCACCTCCATTTCTGTCTTTGGCATATATTTGAATATACCAAGGCAGTCTGAGGAAAAAGTGCCATTAATTGCTCAAAGGTGTCCTTTAAAAGCATTTCCAGACCTACACCAGTCAAAGTGCCCAAGTCATTACCTCCACAGTGCACAATTAACAGGTCAGGTTTTGGCAAATGCATAAAGGTTTTCACCAATGGTATCAATTGGTGACATTTTAATCCTCTGTGGCCAAACCACTTAATTTCCACATCTTGTAAATTGAGGTTAGGTAAATTCCTGCTTTCAACGTACCTTTGAGCCCAGTGAATATAACTATGACCAACAATCCAGACAGAAAACATGGTGAGAGAAGGTTCTCCTGCAGTCAGATGAAGTGTGGCAATGAAATGGCAGTTGAAAAAATGAGAGTTTGAAATGAAAAAAACTGTGGAGTTTCTGTGTTCATGAAGTAGTAACAGTGATTGGTGGATTTTGATTGATGAAAACAGAAAGTTAGGGTGTACAGATGTGTTGTTTGAAAGATGTATTTTGAGTGGTCAATAAAAAATCATTAAATGAAAGAAAGCACTGGATATGCAGGTGCACTGAGAGTTCAGAGTTCAATTGCAACATTGTTGTGTGAACTTGCAAACACCAGAGTTTCTCCAAGAGGTGGTTGCTATGGAAAATAGGCAGAAAGGGCAGAGGGGGAAGGGTTTTCATTTGAAAAAAAGTGAGGGAAGAGTTTTGATTGGGTGACATGAGAAATATGTGTGAAGAATTACAGCATTTCTGTGCTTTTGATAGCTGCAGACTCTGGAGTGCATACCTTTTGCTCTGCTGAAGACAAATTGGTGTGTTTCTTAGACTGTTTTCAAACTGAAAGTATTTGCTAAGGTGAGAAAATATTTCTTTACTTTAGATAGAGAATAGTGTGCTTTAAGGAGAAAATTATGATTTATGTGGCGCAAATTGCTTGTAAATATGCTCTCACATGTGCATGGAAAATTTTGATTTTGAATGTTTGTGTTACATAGCCATGTTAAAAGTGACGCAACCATGCTGGAAAGCCAATCAAAAAATGATTTCATGTGTTTTAATGACATTTTAAGTCATTTTCTGATGTGCAGTGTTTAGAAATTATGATTTGAAAATCGTTTTTGAGGAAAAGGAATTGTTTTTAAATTCATGACAAGGATATAATGGTGTATGGTTCTTTATAAGGCAATTGACTGTCCCTGATGTTATTTTTCTCATTTTAGTGTAAGACCTTTCTCTGTGGCGCAAATTGCTTGTAAATATGCTCTCACATGTGCATGGAAAATTTAGATTTTGAATGTTTGTGTTAAATAGCCATGTTAAAAGTGACTAAACCATGCTGGGAAGGCAATCAAAAAACGCTTTCATGTGTTTTAATGACATTTTAAGTCATTTTCCCATGTGCAGTGTTTAGAAATTATGATTTTAAAATCGTTTTTGGGGAAAAGGAATTGTTTATAAAATCATGACAAGGACATAATGGTGTATGGTTCTTTATAAGGCAATTGACTGTTCCTGATGTTATTTTTCTCATTTTAGTGTAAGACCTTTCTCTGTGGCGCAAATTGCTTGTAAATATGCTCTTACATGTGCATGAAAATTTTAATTTTGAATGTTTGTGTTACATAGCCATGATAAAAGTGACCCAACCATGCAGGAAAGCCAATCAAAAAACGCTTTCATGTGTTTCAATGACATTTTAAGTCATTTTCTCATGTGCAGTGTTTTGAAATTATGATTTGAAAATCGTTTTTGGGAAAAAGGAATTGTTTTTAAATTCATGAGAAGGACATAATGGTGTATGGTTCTTTATAAGGCAATTGACTGTCCCTGATGTTATTTTTCCCATTTTAATGTAAGACCTTTCTTTGTGGCGCAAATTGCTTGTAAATATGCTCCCACCTGTGCATGGAAAATTTTGATTTTGAATGTTTGTGTTACATAGCCATGTTAAAAGTGACCCTACCATGCAGGAAAGCCAATCAAAAAACGCTTTTATGTGTCTTAAGGACAATTTAAGTAATTTTCCCATGTGTAGTGTTTTGAAGTTATGATTTGAAAATCGTTGTTGAGGTAAAGGAATGTTGTTAAAATTTATGTGCGCCATATGCCCCCAAATTTCTTTTTCAGGGTTGCAGCAGGGTGTTCTTGAGACACCCCTGCACCTTTGGAATAAACTCCTAATTTGTGATGAGCAAATTGTTAATCGCAAATTGCACCTTCATTTATATGAGCCTCCTAGCCCATGGAAATGAATGGGTAATTTGCAATTAGCTATTTTCTCAAAGCAAATTTGGAATGGTAAAGAATCGCTATTTATTCCTTAAAATTCGCTTTTTTGGAAATGCAAAATAGTTATATGATACATATGGCGGTTGATGTCTAACAAGATAAGAAGCTTACGGATACATTTATGATGACTGGTGCAATGAAGTAGAAATCACTTACTTCATTGGTAGGCCTTTACAATAAATTATCTCCTCTGTATTCTTCATCAAGCGTAACTTTAATCTGCAATCCTGAGTAGGCCTCACCTTAAACAAACCTCTGGATAGGCCACATCTTATTGTCATCCTGAATTAATCATTTAAAATGCTAGGGACAGATTTATGATAGGTGTATACCTCTTTTGTGCCACTTAGAAAACATTGTCCATGGGGAAATGACTTAAAATGTCCTTAAGACACATGAATGTGTTATTTTAAAACGTTTGCAATTTTTTTGGGTCACTTTCAACATGGCTATGTGTCTGAAACAGTCAAAATCTAAATTTGCAATGCACAGGTGGGAGCATATTTACAAGGAATGTGCTTCATGGGGAAAGGTCTTATAATGTAATATGGGAAAAATGACATTAGAGATACTGAAATGCCTTATAGAGAAGCATACACCATTATGTCCTTGTCATAAATTTGCAAACCATTACTTTTCCCCAAAAACGATTTTCAAATTATATTTTGAAAACACTGCACATGTGGAAATTACTTAAAATGTCAATAATTCAAAATTTGTGATTCCTTAAATGCAATGTATCAAAAAAAAATATGTAAAAAATGATATTAAGGATTTGGAAACTACCACCAACTTCTAGTTTGTGGTAATTTGCGAATTCTTTTCAAAAAGCATTTTTTTCAACAAAAAAAAAAAGGTCCCATATGACGCCCATACATGCCATTAGGGCATGTAGGTGTGCCATGTGCTCCCAAATTTCTTTTTCAGGGGTGCAGCAGGGTGTTCTTGAGATACCCCTGCACGCTTGAAAAAAATCCTATTTTGTGATGAGCTAATTGCTAATCACAAATTGCAACATTAATTCCTATGAGCCTCCTAGCCTATCGAAATGAATGGGTAATTTGCAATTAGCAATTTGCTCATTGCAAATTAGGAATAGTAAAGAATTGCTATTTATTCCTTAAAATTTGCTATTTAGGAAATGCAAAATAGTTTGATGATACATATGGTGGTTCATCTGTAACAAGATAAGAAGCTTAGGGATACATTTATGATGACTGGCGCAATAAAGTGCACATTACTTACTTCATTGGTAGTCCTTTATATGTATTATCTCCTCTGTATTCTTCATCAAGCGTAACTTTAATCTGCAATCCTGAGTAGGCCTCACCTTAAACAAACCTCTGGATAGGACACACTTTATTGTCATCCTGGATTAATCATTTAAAATGCTAGGGATAGATTTATGATAGGTGTATGCCTTTTTTCTGCCACTGTGCGTCACTTTTATGATGCAGCGGTGGTGCATAATATTTGCTATGAGGTGACAACATTAAAAATTGATGCATTTAGGCAGATATGTCATAGTGTAAAAAAAAAACGTACCACATAAAACCCAATCAGCAGTAATGCAAAAGATGCACCATGTCGCAAGACAGGCCTCACTTGGGGCCATATGTATCAAGCTAATTAGCATTTGCAAAGATCAAAATTCTATGAATTTCGGCCTTTGCGAATGTTAATTAGACAAATGGTATGTATCAAACAACTTTGATGCAAAATAAGGAGTAGCAAAATTTGCTATTCCTTATTTTGCGATTGCACTGAAGCATTTGTAAATTTTGTGACTACTTAAATGCAATGTATCAAACAAAAACTATGTAAAAAATGACATTAAGGATTTGGAAACTATTGTGGTAAATTAGTGGTAATTTGTGAATTCTTTTCAAAAAGCTTTTTTTCAAAAAAAGAAAAGGTGCCATATGACGCCAACACATGCCCTTAAGGCATGTATGTGTGCCATATGCCCCTAAATTTGTTTTTCAGGGGTGCAGCAGGTGTTCTTGAGACACCCCTGCACCCTTGGAAAAATTCCTACTTTGTGATGAGCAAATTGCTAATCGCAAATTAAACCTTCATTCATATTAGCCTCCTAGGCCATGGAAATGAATGGGTAACTTGCAATTAGCAATTTGCTCATCGCAAATTAGGAATGGTAAAGAATCGCTATTTATTCCTTAAAATTCGCTATTTAGAAAATGTAAAATATTTTGATGATACATATGGCAGTTCATCTGTAACAAGATAAGAAGCTTAGGGATAGATTTATGATGAGTGGCGCATCACCAGGGATGTGACAGTCATCCTGCGCCACTGTTCCGCCACCCATGTTGTGCTGCATTTACAATGCGGCGCAGCATGGGGCAAAAACGGCACAGATGCGTGACGCATCTGTGCCGTAAAGGTGGCGCATTGCTGGAGTTGTATCGTAAGTGTGATGCAGCTCCAGCAAGGCTCAGGGGTGCCCCATCTCTACAATGCTGCGTCAAGACCTATGCCAGCTTCAAGCAGGCGCAGGGTTTTGAAGCAGCTTTCTCCTATCTGATTGTAAATGCGGCACACCATGGGTGGTAAAGCAGTGGTGCACATTAACTGGTGCATGCCTGGGGATGTGCCATTTAATATAAATCTGCACTTTAACATTTGAGTATGTGCAGGGGACACAGAGTCGTTGAGGCTTATCCAAGGTTAAGAACAGATGAGTCCTGTTCAGTGAAAAATTAGACATAGGCTTCACCTGCTCAGCATCGCTGGACATGGCTAAATAATAGCTGCAAAATGTTACTCTTGTTAAATAATTTTACTATTATAATCTGTGAGATTTGTCTCTTACTCTGCAACATCTCATTGTTGTTATCTTTCTTTAAAGATAAAGACAACCTCAACATGAGCGACAATCTGCAATCAGTTGATTTTGACCTCATCATTGAACTTGTAATTGAAACATCAGTGGATGTTGATCCATTGGATGATTTAAATCCTGAGGATGAAGAAGAGCGTGATGAGGATGCAGATTTGTCCGAATTATATGATATAGGATGGGAAGCTGACCTGCTTGAGCCTTTGGAATTATAAACATTTATTTTTAAAATTTATAATCAATAAAAAGTAAAAAAGTAAACCGTTTAATTTAAAAATAAAGACACCTTCAAAAACAGGTTGTGTAGTGTCTTCAATAAAATATTAAAATATGCTCATAAAATTAGATCAGATTCACATATAAAATAGCATAGGTAACATAAATATAAATGTCATTTCTTTTCTGGTATTTCTGTATTGTAAAAATGGCAATGACTAAAAAATCTTCAAATTAAAATGTCAAGTAGTGTGTTATGTTTTTGATCACTATTACTGATTTACTGTTTGATAATAATGTTTATTAACATTTTTTATTATATTTTTCCTCAGATTCAACTGCAGATCATTTCAAGATTTCAATATGCCTACAGTACTAAGACAGATAAAGGCTGCAAAACGTCAAAGACAGCAGGAGAAAAAAAAACCACAGCAGTCCTCTAACAAAAAGATTTCTCAAGCCACGAAGAAAGCACCGGGTAAGAGCTCTAAATATTTCATAAGAAATATTTGTAATAAAAAAAATATTACTACAGAAAATGTTTCAATCCATAACACGAGAAGTAAATCAAATGGAAAGAAAAGGACAAATGAAAATGTTACTGCTAGAGCAAGAGATAAATCTGTGCATGATAGTAGAAGGAAACAACAGTTTAGGGAGATTCGTAAACGAATGTTCCGTAACAGGATAATTGGCAATTTGTTAAAAAATATTAAGAAAGGTCAACAGAAATTAGTTTTTTATAAGAGAAAAAAAAAAGTTGAGAAAGTTATTGATCAGGCATTTGAAATTAAACGTAAGTTATTTATTTTGATCATCAATAGAATTAGGAAGCTAAACAAGGCAATTTTTGATTTCAAAAGAAATAGTAGATGGAAGAGAATAGTTAATTGTAGTAATTTTTGTGAAGTTTTTTCTGGAGAATGGATACATAGTTCAAGCTGTGAGGCATTTTTTAATGAAGAGAGTTATTTCCAGGATAATGATTTGGTGCATGCAGTTGACATCAGTGGTCGTGCTTATGAAGTGAAAGATGGTTGTCCAGTTGAAAAAGAAAAACTTGTGACAACAGAGGCAGAAGAGTTGTTAGGTAATGAGGTTTTAGGAAGACGTGCTAAGGGTCCTGTGTACACCTGGAAGTGTAGTAGTATTTGCAGTGTGCGACAGGATTCCATCAATTTGCTTTGTGATTTTGTACGGTCATTTAACAAAAAAAGTTTGAAGCAGAAAATGAGGTTGTTGCAAGAATTAGATCCTTGCAGAGTAAGAGAAGTGACAGGTTTGCATGGTCATTCACTGGCTTGTCTTTCCAGGAGAGTATGCCAGAGTGTTTTTCATCATTTCAGGATGCTAGCAGTGCATCATAACAAAGTGAGGAAGTTAGTTAGAATGTTGTATTATGCTAAGAGTCCAGCAATTATGCTGAAACAATTATGCGCTGCTCTTTTGCATGGTTCTGAAATAGATGTGAAGAATATATGTGAAGAAATTGAGTTTTGTTACTTTGG
The DNA here is from genome assembly GCF_964261635.1 of Lissotriton helveticus. Lineage (NCBI taxonomy): Eukaryota > Metazoa > Chordata > Amphibia > Caudata > Salamandridae > Lissotriton > Lissotriton helveticus. Next base: position 258,719,062 of record NC_136072.1, read on the forward strand.
AAGTAAAGAGGAGAATGTTGAAATTGAGCAAGAAGTAGAGGGTCATTTGGAAGATAGTGTACATGTTTCCAGTACAGATAATTTCCAGAGGGAAATTGTGACGTTTGACATGAAATCAAGTGAGAGGCCTAATTTCACTTGTGTGTGTTGTAGACGCACTTTTTATAAGAATCAGACTAAGTTAGTGGATTTATATGCAAAAAGTGAAAGGGAAAATAATAGTGAATGGAAGGATTTTGCAACATACTTGATGGTAGAAAATTGTTTTGATTTGGGATTGGATCAACGTGTGTGTACTTATTGTTGTAACAAATTAAAACAAAACCAGATGCCTGCTAGAGCAGTTCATAATAATCTGGAATTGGTTGAGATTCCTTCTGAATTGAAGGACTTAAATACTTATGAATCTATTTTGATTCAAAGTATCCATCCCTTTCAGGCTATTGTAAGAATGGAGCCAAAGACAGGGAAATTGCCTCCATCAGATTTACAGAGAGGATTAAAGGGAAGAGTTGTTTATTTGCCTCTAGATTTCAAGAAAAACATTAACACAATTGGAGTAGAAAAAGTGGAAGAGGAACCTCTGGTTATCTTAGTTAATGGGGTTCCGACAAAGAATAAGAAAATATGGCAAGATTTAGTAGATGTTAGGAAAGTTAAAAAGGCAACATTGTATTTGAAAAAAAATAATAAATACTATAAGAATGTATATGTTGCAGAAGAGGAAGTAAGTGAGGAAGAGGATAGCGATTTGTGTGCTGGTCAAATTGAGAAAGTAGAAACCTCTACTAGTGAAGAAATATATGAACATTATAGTGTTCATCCTTTGCATTCCAAGGAAGTCATGGGGAATGCTATTGAGTTGTTTCAAATGAAACAAGCCAAAGGGAGTCCCATTAGTGTTTGGGAGGAAAGTTTGGAAGCTCGGTGTTTCCCACAGCTTTTTCCAACAGGTCAGGGAGGAAGATATGATGAGCGACCTCATCAAATTCCTGCTTCTGAATACCGGACTTTGCGATTGTATGCAGGAGATGCTAGGTTTCGACAATGCATTCCCTATTTGTTTCATCTCCTGTTTGAAAGCGATCTGTCTGGACTGTCATATGCAGTGAACCACATCTTGAAAAGTGGTATACACATGCAAAACATCTCGGCAAGTGACTTTATGGATAAAGTCAATGTCCAAGATAGTATTTTGGATTCTCACCTGATTAATCTCATGGCGTGTCAGCGTGGTACTAATGAGTACTGGTACCGTCGTCATGGTGATTTAAAATGTATGCTGAGGAACTTAGGTACTCCCACATGGTTCCTCACTCTGAGCTGTGCCGAGTATGGCTGGGAAGACTTACTTGAATTTCTATGAGAGGCAAATGCTAACGTAGATAACATCGAATTCAAGACACCCGGAGAACTGTGCTCTTTGGATCCAGTCAATGTATGTAGGTACTTCAATCATAGATTTGAAGCTATGATGTCTTTCATCATGAATAAGAAGAATCCACCTCTTGGAGAGGTGTTGGATTTCTTCTGGAGAAAGGAGTACCAAGCAAGAGGTGCTCCTCATATACATATGTTGCTGTGGATCAAGGATGCACCTAAATTTGGAACGGATCCAGAAGACTCAGTGATGAGTTTCATCCAACAGTATTCTACGTGTGCTGTTCCAAACGCAAAGGAGAAGAAAAGCCTAAGAGAAAAAGTTCTGCGTTTCCAAAGCCATCGATGTGGAAAGTACTGCCGACGTAAATTCCGAAACAAAGACAAGTTCTACACCAAATGTCGTTTCGGCTTTCCACGACCGGTGATTTCTAAAGGAAGAGTAAACAGTTTGATGTCTTCGCTGCGACATAATGTGATGAAGAAATCACCTAAAAACACTTACAATTTGAAGAGGAACGAAGAGTCCAAGTACATCAACGACTACAACCCGGTGATTTTGTCCATGTGGAATGCTAACATGGATATACAGTTTGTGGCTGATAACTGTATGGCTGTGGCTCGGTATGTGACGTCTTACATCACCAAAAAAGAGAAGACAGAATTGAAGGATATGTGGGAGGACATTTCCCATGAAAAGAGCCTCAGCAAGAAGTTGTACAGTTTCAGTCTGAAGATGTTGTCGCATCGAGAAATCGGAGCGTACGAATGTTCTGACCGGTTGTCTTCAGCAAGTCTCTATGCCAAGTCCAGGAGTATCGTTTGGGCGAGTCTTGGTCTTGCTGCAACGCGTAATCGAGTTCTCAAACCTGTGCGGGAAATTGAGTATTTGGCGGAAAAGGAGCCAAACAGTACCGACATTTTGAAGACAAACATGTTGGATACATATTATCCAAATCGAAGCAGTCACCTAGAGAATGTTTGTCTGTATGAGGTTCTGCAAAATTACATGTTCAAGAGGAACATCAAAGAAGATACTGAGAAAGGAGTGTATGCTGTAATAGGAAGTGAGGGATGTCTGGTCAAGCAAAGAAAATGCCACTTGATAAACCATCGAAAATTGAGTGGCGAATCTCCTGAAAAAAAGGAGTTTTTCTATTTAGCACTTTTGCAACTTTTCAAGCCTTGGCGTGCAGAAGAGGAACTGCTTGGAGATTTCCTCTGTTACGAAGACTCTTTCAATGCCGCCAAGGAGACCATAGAATGTCCTGCTTTTCCCAAATATGTAGAAATGTTGAATGCGGAAATTGAGCAGGAAGCAACGATTGCAGCCGAGATTGCCAGAGACAGTTCTCAGGACAGTCAGAGTTCTGCTTCATTGAGTCAGGATCCACTAGGAGGACCTCTTATTGAAAATGAAGCTGCCACTGCTATGAATGAAGTGGAAAGAGCCATGGCACATGCTCAAGAGGATGCGGTTAACTTAGAAGAGTTGGAAAAGCAACTTAACGTTGAGCAGAGGAAAATATATGACGAAGTTACCATGCAAATTGATCATGGATTAAGTCATGATAAGAAAGAGTGCTCATGTACGTCGTTGAAGCCTGTCCGACTGTACGTGAGTGGAGAAGCGGGAACTGGAAAAAGTTTCCTCATTAAAGCAATTTCATGCTATTTGCAGGAAAGGACAGAGTCATCGCTGTCTTGTGTTGTCACTGCTCCAACTGGACTGGCAGCACATAATATTAAAGGGATTACTTTACATCGTTTACTGATGCTGCCAGTGGAGCATGACAACAAATTAGAATATCACAAGCTATCTGGAGATGCTTGTTTTGAAGTTTCAAGAATCTTGAGGAAAATGAAACTTCTTATCATTGACGAAGTAAGCATGGTTTCCAATGTCATGCTTGCCTTTGTGCATTTGAGGATGCAAGAAGTTCTCAAAACAGAGTATGATGTGTTATTTGGTGGCAAACACATCATTGTTTTCGGAGATCTTCTGCAGCTGACACCAGTGAAAGGGCAACCTGTGTTCAAAATGCTCACGCATGAAGATACCAGGAAGTGCCTAGGCAGCATTGGCAACGTCAATATATGGTTAAACTTCAATTATGCTGAACTGCATGAAAATATGCGTCAGGCAAAGGATGAAGTTTACAAGACTATTCTACAAGATGTTAGAATTGGAAAAGTGACCGAGCATGGGAAAGAAGCTTTACATGCACGATTACTGTCAAATTTATATCCAGAACAAGATGTTGTGCCTGAGAATATTTTTCAGAAAATTACTGATAAGAAATCTGGAATATGTTTGATGCCAACTCTTGCAGAATGTGCCAAATTTAACAACAAAATGTTGCATTTAGAAAAGCAAGAGATTGTGAAAGTGGAAGCTATTGATAGAGTAGAGCATATGGGATCAACAATTATTTTGTCTGAGAATCTGAAAACAAAATTGGATTCATTAGAGAAGAGTATATCTAAAACTGCAGGTTTTGAAAAGACTCTCAATGTGTGCTTGAACTGCCGTATAATTTTAAGAAGGAATTTACATGTTGAAAGAGGTCTGGTAAATGGATCAATGGGTAATGTTGTTGATTTTGTGAAATACAGAAATAGAGATGGAATTGAATTTTTAAAAATTAAATTTGATGGCATTGAGGAAGTACAGCTAATTGCTCGTTGTTCTGCTAGATTTTTGCTTGTAAAAGACTTATATGTTCGCCGTAAGCAGTTCCCTGTTTGCTTGGCATATGCGGTGACAATTCATAAATCGCAAGGTTTAAGTGTAGACACTGCATTGGTGAATATTGGCAGTTCTGTGTTCAAGGAGGGTATGGCATATGTGGCATTGTCACGAGTTAGAACTTTATCGGGATTGTACTTGATTGAGTGTGATGTCAGAAACATTTGTGCAGATCTAGATTGTGTTAAGGAATACAATAGGTTAAGAAGAGAGTATGCGCCACATTTGCCTCAGTTTCCTTTGTTTGAGAAACGTCTGGTAGGCCGGAAACGAAGAAATGAGAACAATACTGGGGAGGTTGTAGCAAAAAGACAAAAAGTGAATGAACCTAAAATTACAAGCAGAAACAAAGAGGATTCTGTTGAAGATGTTGTTGGTTTTCAGTTTGAAAACAGTTCTGGTGTCAACTGCTATGCTAATGTAGTAATTAATGTTTTGTTTTCTCTAAAAAATGTAAAAGAAGAGATTGTGGTCAATTCTGATCAAAGATTTTGCAGTTTGTTAAATTCTGTGTTAGAGAAATGTACCACTGATAGAAGAAACATAGAAAGTGTGTCTGAAATTAGAAATCTGTTAGATAGATGTTCAGGCCAAACACAATTCTCTCAAAATATTCAGCAAGATTGTCAGGAGTTTTTAATGTATATGCTTGATGTATTACATGCTGAAGGTGTAGATGTAGATCAGCTGTTTGGGCTTTCTTATCAATGGCAGCATGACTGCGAGAACTGTATGGTATCAAGTACTACTAGTGTAGACTCAGAAAGATTTATATATTTAACTTTGCCAGACAGTAAATCAGTCTCCTTTAATAAGCTAGTAAAAGCTGCTAATCACAACATGGAGTGTAGCCAATGTAAATCTGAAATGATGTCCACATTATTTATACGAACATATGGCCAGTACGTCATTTTAATGTTCCAACGATGTAGGCCTGATGGAACAAAATTGACAACTTTAATAAAAAAATTTGTAGCTTCGCAGTTGTCAATATCAGGAAGGACTTTTGTAACTACAGCAATTATATATCATGACGGCCCTTCAATATCATCAGGACATTACACAGCTTATTTAAAGTCTAGAAATGGCTGGTCATTCTGCAATGATTCTGTTTTAATTTTCAAAAAAAAATTGCCGTATGACCTTAAAAACTCTTACCTGGTGTTTTTAAAACCAAAATTTTAGGGAAATAATCTCGGGATGTGCTCTGTGGAATTTCAAGAAGTTCTAATGGCTCCTACACAATTTGGCCTTGAGGATAAGTGTAGTTCAGAGACATAACTTCTAATCATAGGATTGGACATCATGGAGATGTATGTGCACTTTGAATGAGTTCAGAAAAACTGTTTCTTTTCATAAGCTAATTGAAGCAGCCAATCAAAACATGGAGTAGAGGGAATGTAAGTCTGCAATGCTGTCTACTGTTTTACATTGCTTTGTGACTAAAAGTGATGTAGAGAATTAAATAATTGTAGTACTCATAGAGGTAGTGTAAGTCTGCTTCATATTAAGCAGTATCAGTGTCATAGGAAATGTAGAACATGACTGAGCAAGAAGGGGAAGATATTACTATTCCAGGATTGTGAAAATGATCTTCAACATTTTAATTGTGAAAGTTGCGGAAATGCCAAATGATGGGATTGGCTTACAAGAAATCCAAGAGTTATAACTATCTCTGACTAGATTTGGCCTTGTGGAAAATAGTGGTAGAGAGCAAGAAGTCATTTATTGCATGTAACGTATTTTTAAAAACGATGGAGGTTTTCTTTCAGAAAGTGGCGGGCTGAAAGTAATAACAGCACAAAAGAGTGTAAGCTGTTCATAGGACATCCTTGGACGTCATGGAAAGTAAGTTAACTTTAAGGAGTTCTGAATTTTAATTTCTGATGTTGTATGGGTTTTTTAAACACAATCATTTTGATTGTGTTTTTTTTTCCCCGCTGTTACATGATGAATACCTTCAAGTCACTGTTTTTAGTGAATTTTGATACATTCTGAGAACAGCAAAAATAAACCATTTAACATGTATAATTAATTCTGTACTGTTTGCATTTATGATGTATATGTAGAACTGTGTAGGAGGCATGGAGAAGGTGAGTTTTCTGTAAGTGTTAAATTTATTGCATGCAGTGCTGCACTTCTACGTATTCTTTCATATGCTGGACTACATCTGCACAATGAGATACCTAAGCAAAGGAAACACAAGTGATGTGATTGTGAAATGAGCAAAATAAATTGCACATATTTCAATTACATCACCTGTGTTTCCTATCATTACGAATCACATTGTGCAGATCAAGTTTAGGTCTGTCCAGGGAAACATAGGAGGTTTCTACTTTGTTGAAGAGTGCAGTGGACATGACTCACTTCATTAGTAGACTTTCACAGATATTATCTCCTCTGTACACTTCAACATGTGTAAATCTCATCTTGAACTCTGAGTAGGCCTCACCTCAAACAAATCTCTGGATAGGAGACATGTTATTGGCATCCTGAAGCAACACTTTTCTGAAAAAAGAGCAATGCAAAAGATGCACCATGTTTTAAGATAGGCCTCACTTCATCTGCATCAAGATACTGTTAGTTTAAAATGTATATCTTTAGGATTGTGTAGAGGACCTGGAGAAGCAGAAGCTTCTGTCAGTGTCAAAGTTGTTGAAAAACTATTTGTCCTTCAATATTTTCCCTTGTCTTTTGTAATTTTTAAATACATGTTTTAATATTTTTCAAATGTTGGTTCTCTCTTTCACAGATTGAAAGTATAAAAATAAAATGTGATTAATTTAACGGCAATTACAAGGTAAATAGTTGTACTCTTTTCGTTACATTTCTATCACATTCACCTACTATTAGATCCACTGCTTCACTTCTTTAATCCTCAGTTTCCTGCCTTTGCTACTTTCCTCATTCCTTTCTCTATTACCTATTTACTCAACTCCTTCCACTCTTTTTCTCAGTCCCTCTGTTCTCATAGTTCCTCAGTCTTGTTCACTCACTCCATCTCTATTACTCTTAGTGTCTGTGAATTACTTTCCCAACTTTTTTTTTTTGGACCGCTTCCCGGGAAGTTGCCCGGTTCGCAAACCAGCAGCGTTATGGGAGTCCACCATTTTGTGTTTCGGTCGAATCAAGATACAAGATGGAGGGCAAATAATGTTCAGAATGGGTAGAAGGGGGCACGGTAGATGTATCTTGACCCCCTTGGTTTTCTGAGGGTGGCTGAGGAGGACCATAGTTCTTCACTCTTGTTCACTCTCTCTGTTTCTATTAATGTCACTGTTTATGACTGATCAAATAAATGTTTTTTAAAAAAGAACAGTAACTATAAGGGAAGGAAAGAGACAGTTATGTTAAAAGAAAGACAGCTATAGGGAGTAAACTAAGGATACTGTTACCTACAATCCACTGCTGTTGATGTTACTGACCATGTCATGAATGATGTAATATGTGACATCATCAGCAGTGGATTGTAGGTAACAGTATCTCTTGTTTACTCCCTAGAGCTGTCTTTCTTTTCACATAACTGTCTGTTTGCTTACCTTATACTTACTGTTCTTTTTTAAAAAAATATTTTTTTTGGTTAGCTGCCGGTACGCGTACCGGGTAGCGCCCCGGGGAGCGAACTAAGAGAAATAGAGGTTGGCAGAGTTCCAAATATTCTACCAATTTTTTTATAATGGGGAGGTAGTTCTGAAAAGAACTTTTTTTTTTAGGTTTTTGTTGTTTTATATTTTTTTTTGTATTTTTTGAACATTTTTTTACTTTTTTTGTATTTTCTGAACGTTTTTAAAAATTTTTTGGTTTTTTTTGGGGGGGGGGGAAACAAAAACGATCCATTATAAAGGGCTCAACAGGAGCAAAAAAAAAAAAAGAATTTATTTTTTGGTGCGTTTCGTACAAACATTAATATGATTTTGAATTGCTCGCAAAATCAAAGTGATGCTACTTTCTCTGTAGCAGATGAAAGTGCCACATTCCACGCACACTTGCTTTACGTGCCCAAACAACATTTGGATGTTTGCGATCATCTCCCTCGCCTCTGGTCCCGACACCTCTGGAACCACCGATCTTCTTGCCATTGGGAGGGGATTTTGTTGCTCGTCACGTAGCTGGGCAGCACTATAATTATTTGGGTGCCACCTACTCATATGCCGATGCATAGTATGATTGCCATAACTGTATTTTTTATCAGTGCCCCTTGACAATCTATCACCGCATATACGGCAAAACACGTAGCGTGCATTCACTTTCTTTTGCCCCTCAGGAATTCTGTAGAATTGCCAGATGTAATTCTCCTTTCGATTGTACCTCCTGGGCTCCTCTGGCAAAAACCTTGGCTCTTCCTCATCTTCCTCCTCTTCCTGTTCTTCCTCTTCTTGCAAAATTACTTCTGCAGGTGGTCCTCTCTTTCTTGGATTTGGTGGAGGTGGTGGGCTAGCACCAGCTGAAGCTACTAATGAAGCCATCTCAAAGTCTCAATAAAGGGTCTTTCTCTCACCAAGATGAAAGTCAGAGTGAGGAAAGAAGGAGGGGTTTTCATCATTTGGGAAAAACAAAAGTTCTAAACCAATGAAAAGTGTTCATTTTAGATCACATGACCTAGTATTACATCATTAGGAAACCAAAAGTGAAATGAACCAATGAAAAGTGTTATTACCGAGTCACATGACCTGCTATGTTTACGTTACGCGGTCGGCGCCGCGCCGCGGATCGCTTCCGGTTCACGTACCGCTGCGCTTCCGGGTACGCGAACGTAGCACGTAATATGACTTATTACGCGAGAACGCGAAACGTCATGCTGACGCGACGCGTCACGATGTTGTTTTGTAACGCGAGAGGTTCGCAAAAGGAACGTTTACCGGTTCGCGTACCGGGTCGCGCCTCCGGATTGAGCTAACGGGAAGCTAACCGGTACGCGTACTGGGAGCGAAACAAAAAAAAAATAAAAAAAAAATTGTATAAAAAACATGTAAAAAATATTTTTCTTTTTAAAGAATAATACATTGTAAAGGTTTTGATATTAGCTATTAAAAAACCAATGAAATTCACTGAAAAAACCATAGGTTATAGACCATATATAGTTAGGAATTAGCATTTACAAAACCTTAAAAATTCACTGATGTCATTTGAGATGTCATCAGTGATGTCATCAGTGATGTCATTTGAGATGTCATCAGTGATGTCATCAGTGATGTCACTGACCATGTCATGAATGATGTAATATGTGACATCATCAGCAGTGGATTGCGGGTGCGTGATATATAGTTAGTACAACTAACTATATATGGAATTTCAATGGTTTTGTGTGAGTAAAATAAGGTTTTTTAAATGCTAATCCCTAACTATATATGGTCTATAACCTATGGTTTTTTCAGTGAATATATATATATATACATACATATACACATTAATATATATATATATATTCATTGAAAAAAACATAGGTTTCACACAAGTTATAGTTCGGAATTCGCATTTAAAAAACCATGCAAATTCATTGAAAAAACCCTAGTTTTCACACGTTATAGTTAGCTGAACATTTCTCTCATACAAAACCTTTGAAATTCCTTGGTTATAGACAGCTCAGCTAACTATAACTTGGGCGCCCGCAATGCACTGCTGATGACGTCACATATAACATCACTCATGACATGGACAGTGACATCACTCATGACATCACTGATAACATCTCAAATGACATCACTGATGACATCATCCACTGAATGTGTGTCTTTCAGAAAAATAAATATTTTTATATATCTAAAGGTCGATGGAAGAATAAATGGGTAAATAAGTGTCTAAGTGGATGTTTTCTTTGTAAATTTTATTCTATAACGGACTTAAGTGTATCTTAGTGAATACATGTATTAGCGAGTAATGTTTAAATATGTAAATATCTGTATCAGTGTCTCACTTTGTGTATAAGTGGCTGCATGGGTTGGTGAGTCGCCACACGAGTGTCTATATGGGTTATTAGTTGTTTTTTTGAGTATCAGAATGAGTGTCTGTATGGTTTGGTGGCGGGAATTACTTAGGGCACAGATGCATGAATGACTGACTCACTGTTTGTATGTGTTTTGAAGACAGCATGTGTGCAGGACTGCACGGGTGGATGAATGTGTGTATGGGTTTGCTAGTGAGTGAATAACTGCCTCAATAGTGTCTTTATGACTAAGTACATATGTTTTAAACATGTGTCAGTATCGATGTATATAAGTAAAAATATATGACTGTGACAAATTCAAAAAGTTCTGTATAAATAAGTATGTGTTTCTATCACGGATTGTTTAAGATAGTAAGTATGTGTACGTTTCTGTAAAAGTAAGTGTAGTGGTGTGTGTATAGCTGTATGTGCAAACAAATGGATGTTTGATAGTTTATTTGCATGTGTGAGTATGTGTGTGAGTAACTGTATGAATGAGTGTCTGTGTGTAACAGTATTTATAAGTATATGAGTACATATGATGAGTGAGTACATGTATAAGTGACTATATAGAACTGTTGGTGAATGAGTGCATGGGTATGTAGATGGCGGAATTACTGAATAGGTTGTTGGTAAGCGGTATTGGTATCCATTTAAAAAAAAAAATATTTTCTATTTCTGAAGGTGTGTATCAAAGGATATATTACGCAAAAAAGAGGTCTGCCATTCTTTCACAAGGATGATATCATCAGTGATGTCATCAGGGATGTCATTTGAGATGTCATCAGTGATGTCATGAGTGATGTCACTGACCATGTCATGAGTGATCAGCAGTGCATTGCGGGCGCGCAAGTTATAGTTAGCTGAGCTAACTATAACGGAGGAATTTCAAAGGTTTTGTATGAGAGAAATGTTCAGCTAACATGTGAAAACTAGGGTTTTTTCAATTAATTTGCATGGTTTTTTAAATGCTAGTTCCTAACTAACGTGTGTGAAACCTATGGTTTTTTCAATGAATGTGCATAGTTTTTTAAATGCTAATCCCTAACTAGAACGTGTGTGAAACCTATGGTTTTTTCAGTGAATTTCAAAGGTTTTGTAAATGATAAGTTATAAATGTATTAATTATTATGTCTTTCTTTTTACACTAATTTCTTATACTTTTAATATAAATATTTATATGCATTTAATTTTTTAGATTCTATCTCATATTCTTATTATAAAATAATAACAAAACTAAATTGCAAAGTAATTTTTGGATTAATTATTGCTTGACTTTGGTTGCAAGTATAACACAACTCCAGCAATGCTCTGGGGCCCTATGCTCACAAAGCTGTATCAATCCTTACACCTGCTTCAAACATGTGCAAGGTTATGACGCAGCATAAGCTCAAAAGTGACTGGATTAAATGTTATACATCTCACTCAGTCATTTTTAGGAGGCGTTGCTGCACCCCCTTCTGCACAGGAAAGCCTCTTCTGGTGCAGGGCTTTACAATGTAATGCACCCTCCAAATGCGTCACATTGTTAATAGCACACACTATGGCACATCTTTTGCACCATCGCGGTGTCACAAAAATGACGCAACGGCTGTGTAAAAGAGGCACAAGGGGATTGTAAATCCGCCCCTAACACATACAAATTCACCCAGGCAGTTTCACCAGTAGCGCAAATTGAAGCATAGACTTCTAACATATTTATGTACATATGTTACATTCAAGTGCTTCGCACATACTACAGTATACTATAGGTAAACACCTTATAGATTTATGCTGTAGCACTTCCTTATAGCTCTGCACTTTCACATTCTCCATGCACTAGTAATATATTCATACATTCATTCTGACAAACTTTTACACACTAGCATAGAAATAGAGTTCTTTCTTTGACCAGTGAAAGTAGTTCTAAAAAGAACAGTTTTTTTTGTTTTGTATTTTTTTGTGTTTTCTCAACAAATTCCAACCGGAACAAAAGAATGAAAAAAAGAACAACTAATGTCGAGGACAGCAATGATCCTGTATCCTGCGTTTTATCAGGTCGATAGACTGTTCCCCATAACACAAAAGTTTATCGCAATAAATGCAAAGAAATGTAACTTTAGCAAAGTCAGAATCAATATGTGGGTGTGGACTTCTTGCTGAAAATACTGCCGCAGATGATGTGCTTGGTGTAGCAGCAGGTGGGTTCTCGTGCAACCTCCGTCTTTCAGCTCGAGCAAAGTTCTTGGGGTGCAAGTTCTTCACGTGTTGCACCATATTTGCTGTGCCAAAGGAGTATTTTTTACATGGATCACCCCTTGAAAGAGTTGTTTGGCAAATTTTACAGGTTACTTTTGCAGCATTAACCTTTTTTTGACCTTGTGGAAAAGTGAAAAACTTCCAAATTAGAGCATCTTTCCTCTTCTTTGGAGCTTCTTCAGGAATGAAATCTCACTCTGAGGAACTGCTGGAGGATAACTCCATTGCTCTTACTATGGTGATCTTCCTTCTATTTGAGAAGATTCTCACAACAAATGCTTCTTCTTAGAAAGTCAAAGTCGAATAATTATAATGGGACGGAACTTTCAACACTCGTAATAGGAAAAGTTACGAACCTAATCAAATCTCTACTTTTAAAGTCACATGGCTTTGCGTACTCTTATGATGCGCTTGCGCAGGTCTTTCAATACGAGTCCGCATGATCTTCTACCTCGATTTGTGTATTTCTTTTTAAAAGTAATATAGGATTATTAAAAGTATTAAAAAAAAATCAGTTATCCTAAATGTCTGCCCTTAGTATCTACATTAAATACATACATGTTTTAAACCAAGTAGAAACATTGCCCCCTTTCGCGTACAGAACGGCGTACATGACGTCACACCGAAGCTTTAATGCGATGCGTAACGTCAAAACATATTCGTACCGTATGCGCGGTTACACACTGAGTATGATAAGCAGTACAAACTATGGTGCGATCACCCTCTCAGTGACAAATCAGAGCTCAGGGCCCGCTAAGAAGAATGATTAGAAGTGCTGACTCATTGCAGATCCGATTCTGGGCCTGCCTCTGCGTACATTATAACACCGCCCCCATCTCTCTCTGTTGTTAATTGTTGGTGCACACACTCATACTTGCACATGCGCGATGCACGCCCGCCCACACTACCCACATCCCACCACCAAGCATACTTGCTATCATTTAGCCTGGAAACCAATACATTAGCCAATGTGATGTCCCCCAGGGCCATCATTCTTATAGACCGTGAAAACTCTACCAATGACGGCCCTGGGCTTGGTTTGGTCAGCCCCCGCGGTTCCCATATAATGCGGGCACTGACGTGAGCGCATTCTCTTTTGCCTGCCTCTGTTGCGATGACAGACAGACTGTCAAACACACCAAACTCAGCAAACACGCAACCTTTCAAGACACGACAAAAGACGACAAACAAAGGTAAGAGAAGACGTCACAACATCAGCCTCCACTGTAAATTGTAAAATTGTATATGCATAATACTATTTTTTATCCTTCATATGGCTTTCCTACCCCTTAATGGTTCTAAATTGTACCTACATAATTGAAGTATTTCTTTATAAGTCACAAGGTCCTATACACCTCTAATCTTAAAAATTGTGCGTGCATACATTTCTGTGTCGTATTTCTGTACTACGCCACGTGCTTAGGCCTCTATTATTATTAATTGTGCGTCCATGACAGTATTTTTTTTTCTGCGTCACAAGGCGGTCCCAGGCCTCTATTAACTTATTCATCTTCCTTTGTTCACTGGAGCTGCAACAGTCTAACTACGAAATATTAAGAACCCACATTAAAATTCACTTTTGATAGTTACGCAACTCAGTTTACGATGACTAATCAAAACCTCCTTTTGTTTCCTTCAGCAAACATCCTTCAGAAGCAACCACGGCCTATCGAGCAACAGCAATGGAATTCTCTGCAACTTATTGAATATACTTTGACGTATAGAAGCAGAGTTCAAGTCGAGTGATGAACTCCGGTGGCCGCACTCTTTATACAAGGTAAGCACAGCAACCTAGATCTACAAAGCATTCATAGCAATGCATTAGAAATAAGTCGCCATAACGGGCGTCAGTAACGCAGTAGGCACTTCCATATAGACACCACTTGAACGCGGCACTATAACAAGTAAAATGTACCAGGTACACTGCAGTCGTAAAAGTGTAGCGTAACTTTTATTTATGAAAGGAGAGAGGGCCATATTATCAAACCTTGGCAACGGAATTATCGCCACTTTATCGGCAGGAAAGTGGCGATAATGGGTTTGATAATATACTCTATGGAATTCCAATCAAAGCTCATGTTAGATGTGAAGAACATCTGACATGAGCTTTGATTGGAATTCTATAGAGCATATTATCAAACCCATTATCGCCACTTTAGCGACACTTTCCTGCCGATAAAGTGGCAATAATTTTTGTCGTCCTAGCTTGATATTATGGCCCAGAGTGCGTAGTGTACAGCAGCTTTTCTGTAAAATGTATAATTACCTCTGAGCAGTGACAACAGATAGGTTACAACAGTCTGACAAACAGATCATGAACCTTATTACGCCACTTTTGAGTCACTTTTAACATGGGTAAAGTGATGCAAGGAGCTAGTAAATCTACGTCTGGTTCAACAAAAAATCTCAACTCTAGGCTCTGCGACACAGTTTTAATGTTGTTTTCTCGCTCTCTCACTCTCTGTGACATCATTTCTCTTTCTCTCTTAAACGTAGACACTCCTGTCTGCTTGGACGTGTAGAAGATCTGCTTAACTTAAGTTGTGAACTCCACTTCCTAATGTGTTTGGCGCAAAGTTTACACAACGGTAAACACAGAGGCCCAGATCTACAAATCCTTCATAGGAATGCATTAGAAATAATTCGGCATAACGGGAGTCAGTAACACAGTAGGCACTTCCATATAGACACCACTTGAACGCGGCACTATAACACGTAAAATGTACCAGGTACACTGCACTCGTAAAACTGTAGTGTTAGCATTATTTGTGAAACGAGAGAGGGCCATATTATCAACCCTTGGCAACAAAATTATCGCCACTTTATCGGCAGCAAACTGCCGCTAAAGTGGCCATAATGGGTTTGATAATATGCTCTATGGAATTCCAATCGAAGCTCATGTTAGATGTGAAGGACATCTGACATGAGCTTCGATTGGAATTCCATAGAGCATATTATGAAACCCATTATCGCCACTTTAGCGACACCTGCCGATAAAGCGCAATCATTTTTGTCGCCAAAGGCTTGATATTATGGCCCAGAGTGCGTAGTGTACAGCACCTTCTCTGTAAAATGTATAATTACCTCAGAGCAGTGACAACAGATAGGTTACAACAGTCTGACAAACAGATCATCAACCTTATTATGCCACTTTTGAGTCACTTTTAACATGGGTAAAGTGATGCAAGGAGCTAATAAATCTACCTCTGGTTCAACAAAAAATCTCAACTCCAGACTCTGCGACACAGTTTCAATGTTGTTTACTCTCTCTCTCACTCTCTGTGACATCATTTCTCTATCTCTCTTAAACTTAGACACTGCTGTCTACTTGGACGTGTAGAAGATCAGCCCACCTGAAGTTGTCCATCCCAGAGGCTGCAGTGTTTGGCCGCAAGCTTTATACAACGGTAAGCACAGAGGCCTAGATCTACAAATCCTTCATAGGAATGCATTAGAAATAAGTCGCCATAATGGGCATCAGTAACACAATAGGCACTTCCATATAGACACCACTTGAACGCGGCACTATACCAGAACAGGAATATACGAGTCACACTGCACACATAAGACTGTAGAGTTACCACAACTTGTAATGCTTCAGCTCATTTACTCACATCTACATAAATCTAAACTCTAATTTTCTTTTTTATTTTGCAGATTACCAATCGGACACCTTTTGGAATCCATTTCACAATTTCTTTATAACATTGTTTAACTTATTTTGCCAGTTCTAATATAGTTATAATTGAGTTTCGTTTATATTTATTGTTTAATAAAAGTTAATTGAGTTTCGTTTATATTTATTGTTTAATAAAAGTTAATGAAAAAACTACATACTTATTTTATTTTGTGGGGGAGGGGTATGACGGTCCAACAATAAAAATAATGTTGGAATACTATAGTAAGATAGTCAAGACTAGGATTGAAAACTACTGAGTTCTAACTAACTGATATAATAAATACAACGGTGAGAAACTACTAAAATGGCGGTGGACGGAGTATGTAATCAATGTTTGGCGCCTTGGCACTACCTTTCAAATAAATATATTAAAAATATGTCTATTAATACTGTACAAAAGGACAGCACTGGATGAATCACACGAACCGGGAAAAGAAAGCGACAGATTTACTAACTGATATAAACAAAGGTTTGCTTGTTGAACTTGAAGAAAAAAACGTGAACTTCCAAAACGATGCTGAGCATGCGAAGAGAGTACAACTGCTACACCAAAAAAAGGAAAGCTTTACATACAAAAGGCGATACATTATCGCTGCTTTTATCGACAGGAAAGTGCCGATAAAGCAGCGATAATGTGCTTGATAATAGGCCCTTGTAACTTCCCATAGCAGCCCAGGTTCTGATCCTAACCTAGGCTGCTATGGTTATTCACAAGTACATATTATCACGCCCATTATCTCCGCTTTCTCTGCAGTTTCCTGCCAACAAATGCGATGATAATGTATCGCCTTTTGTTGACAATATGGACCATTGCTCTTTTTTTTCACCAGTAAACTTAGATGCATGTTATCAAGGACTGGTGTTAAAATTATCGCAGTTTTATTGGCAAGAAACTGCTGATAAAACGGCGATAATGAGCTTAATAATACGGCCTTGTTATTTCCCATAGAACCCCATGTTAGCACCAGAACATAGGCTTACATGGGAGTTTACAAGGATGTATTATCAAGCCCACCCTCCCAACATTAATAAAAAACTCCAGACAATGCACGTACCCGGAAGGTCATTTTACATGTCACTGCCCCAGAAAGGTGGTGTTCTCCGCGACGTGTATGGGGACAGAGAGAGAGAGCTCAAAACATATATTTTTTTTAAAAACACCCGAGGGGTGCCGCTCCCCAAGACTGCGGAGAGTAGGACCATAACCTGCCCCCACCGCATACTTCAAAATAAAGCCAGAGGAGTGCCGTTCCCAAGTGCTCGGGGCACCTTACAAGCCCCCATTATGCAGAAAAATTGCCCCCGTAATTTACCCCCCCGGGACCTATTGAATAAAACGGACTTCTTCTTTTTTTTTCACCTTTTCACCGCGTACAAGTACTGCACGAGTACCTGGCCATTTTTCATTTTTTTTTTAAATAAAAATTGAGCCTAAAGATCCATGTACCACCCCCTGACCAAGACTATAAGCTCAGAATGTTTCTACCCTGCCCCCTTTCCTTTTCTCAACTTTGTTTTACTGTTTTCGTGTGACTCTGCTCTTCCGACAAACTACATGGCTGCCAATACTTCCTGGTTTGGAGTATTGACAGCCAATCAGCATGCAGCTCCTGCTCGTAATTGTAGGTTTTTACATACGCGTACGCCACGATTTTCTTTAAAAAAAATAATATAAAAAATAGAGCCTAAACATCCATACACGACCCCCTAACCAAGCCTAGCGGGTCAGAATATCTCTACCCTACCCCCTTCCTCTATTTCTCGGTTCTAGTGAGGAACAAGATGGCCGCCAACACTTCCTGGTTTCGAGTGTTGACAGACAGTTCACAGCCAATCAGCATGCAGCTCGCGCTCGTAATTGAACAGATTTCAGTACACGTACTGAACTCCGACTCTAGATATCGCTATGATTTTACTTGCAATTTTCTCAAACTACTGAATGGATTTACACCATTTAACAAAAAGCACAATCTGCGAACCGAACTCTACCTCTCTGCCAAATGTTGTGTAATTCCGTTCAGCCGTTCGGGCTGTAGCCCTGGGTAAAGGTCCCTATGGAAAATTGCATGGGGAAAACACGTTTTGGGACCCCCCGTTTTTTTGGCCCCCACTTGACGAATCACCCCCAAACTTTCAGGGAAGGAGTGGAACCAAGGAGGCCATTTTCTTGGAGAAATTCACGAAGATTCGCCCACCAGCGCCAAAGTTATTCCAAATAGAATGTTGTGGATTTCCTATGGAAACTAGGTCTTAACTATAACTACCTACTGGAAAAGAAAAAAAATATATATATTTATATATACATATATATATATATATCTATATATATATATATATGCAACACACCCTTCTTCACACGAAAGAAAGTAGAGGCCACACGGGGAAAACGAGGAAGCTGCTTTATTTGCGAGTTGTGGCGAATGCATTTCGGCTTGCTTAAGCCTTCTTCAGCGCCCAAGCAGTAAAAGTCTCTGTCCCTTGCGCCATTGTGCATCCAAACATATATGCAGGAAGTTCTACAACAACAAGCTCCGCCCCCAACAAAAATGCTGCCACACCTGATGCAAGTCCGTGATCTTCCGTGGACTGCAGAACCCAGAATGCACGATGAGGCTGCCAGGTAAGGTGTGGGTGGGGGAAATTCTGCCATAATGGTGACGCTTATGCTGGACACAGCGCAAAGTTCAAGCGAAATCTTCCTGCTTGACAATCCAGCAAGAAAGCCCCTCCTCGAGTCCCCAACTGCTCCAGCCTTGATGTTTGGGAATAATGCTCAGTGGAGGCAACCAGGCAATGCTCACCGCCTGGCTTGAGGTAAAATATCTCATGAATCTCCTACTTCTCTTCCCAACACCCGGGCGAGCCCAGGCTGACCGATCCCTCGGTAAACACAAACTGCCAACGGCAGGGTGCCAGTGAAGTCCGGGCCGCTTGAAGGAGCAGGGGCCTCCGAAAACGCCTCTGGCCGGCGTGAAAATGTGCAACACACCCTTCTTCACACGAAAGAAAGTAGAGGCCACACGGGGAAAACGAGGAAGCTGCTTTATTTGCGAGTTGTGGCGAATGCATTTCGGCTTGCTTAAGCCTTCTTCAGCGCCCAAGCAGTAAAAGTCTCTGTCCCTTGCGCCATTGTGCGTCCAAACATATATGCAGGAAGTCCTACAACAAGCTCCGCCCCCAACAAAAATGCTGCCACACCTGATGCAAGTCCGTGATCTTCCGTGGACTGCAGAACCCAGAATGCACGATGAGGCTGCCAGGTAAGGTGTGGGTGGGGGAAATTCTGCCATAATGGTGACGCTTATGCTGGACACAGCGCAAAGTTCAAGCGAAATCTTCCTGCTTGACAATCCAGCAAGAAAGCCCCTCCTCGAGTCCCCAACTGCTCCAGCCTTGATGTTTGGGAATAATGCTCAGTGGAGGCAACCAGGCAATGCTCACCGCCTGGCTTGAGGTAAAATATCTAATGAATCTCCTACTTCTCTTCCCAACACCCGGGCGAGCCCAGGCTGACCGATCCCTCGGTATATCCTACTGGCAGTCACCAGTAGGTTTCAGTTAGGATCTTGTTTCCATTCAAAAAGCGTTTTTTCTTTTGCCAATATCTTTGGCGCTGGTTGACGAAATCTTCGCAACATTTGCAAAACGAATGGCCTGATCGGGTCAGCTCCTGTCTTGTAAGTTTCTGGGTGATTCGTTAAGCAGGGGCCCGAGAAAAAAGTGGGTTCCAAAACATGTTTCCTCCATGTTAATATCCATATGAAATGTTTGTCGCAGCTACAGCCCGAACTGCTGAATGGAATTACACCAAATTTGGCAGAGAGGTAGCTCTTTGTTCAGAGTTCACTCTTTGCTTTAAATGGTGTAATCAGTTCAGTAGTTTCTGAGAAATTAGTATTTAAAAAATATGGATATCCGGTGACTGCGGTGGAGCTGCGAACCATCCAGAGCTTGACTCTGATTGGCTGCCTTCATTTCAAACCAGGAAGTGTTGGCAGCCTTCTTGTGACTCGGTTCAACCGAGTCACAAGAAAAAAAGGTTAAAAAGATTAAAAACAAGAAAAAGGGGCAGGGTAAAAACAAGTGGTCCCACGGGCCAAAAAAAGTATTTTTAAAATATTTTTCACAGAATTCATGTAGGGTGTGCAAATCCCGCCGAAAATGTTTTTAAAAAAACGAATTGCGGTCTCCCACTCTTTGTTTAATGTAGCCCCCGGGTGGGCTAGGTCCTGGAGCAATGTTTAAAATACAAGTGGGGACTGTGCTGGCCCCCACCTCCTGGTGCTTTTTTATAATGGAAACACCTGGGGATGCTCCTGCTTCCCCACGCATCCCCAGGGATCACCAACTCCCTGGGGCATTCATTAATTATGGTTGGGGGGCTCGTGGGCCACCCCAAGCCTCGGGGACCACCAGCTCCACAGTGCTTTAATGTTTAAATGCAGGGGGCCTCACGCACCCCCACAGCCCAGGGAACTGCCACTTCCCCGGGGCTTTTTTCATTAATAATGTGTAGGGGGAACCTGCCCCCCCACACTGCCCCAGAGACTCCCACCTCCCGGGGGCATTGAGTAATTAACATACTGGGTCTGTAGCGGACCCAGGGCCCTTGGAACCACCACCTCCCCAGGGGCTTTAAATATGATGGAGGAGGCTGCTCTGCCCCTCATGGATCCTTCCATGGCCCTGGGGACCGCCACCTCCTAGGGCCGGCTCCAGCAATGTCCCGGGGTGCCCAACCCCGGACATTGCAGTTTGCTATGACAGGGCGGTAGCACAGCTCCCGTCCTGCCAAAGCAAACTTCTGCCTCTTGCTTCCATGAAGCGAAGCAGAATTGCTTTTGGGCAAAGGGGGCTGCATGTTAGCAGCTCCATTTGTCCAAAAGCAGTGCCGGCTCCCAAAGGAGGCGGGGAACCAGCAGGCTCAGCAGGGGCATTGGGGCTCCGCCAGCGGTCCACAAAAAAGATGCCATGCCCTGGGGTATGGGGTACCCGGGGCCAAAAATGGCCTGGAAAGGGGGCCATGTGGCCCCCTCCCTTTAAAAAAAAAATGTAAGGCCGGCCCGGGGATTGGGTCCCTGGGACCCTAATTGACCTCAGGAGGTAGGTTGATCCCCCTCCGCACAGCACCGCCTGTGTGTCCCTGCCCCAGCTGCCGCTGCTGAGGAAGTTCGAGGCCCTCCTCCACCCACAGGCTACCACCTGCGCCTCATCCCTGGTGGCCAGTGGTAGGCCGAAGGTTTGCTCATCCCCAATTGTATTGCCTGTATTTTCTTTCATTACTCCCGTTGTAGTGACTGCATTTTCATTGTTGTTTCTGTTACTGCTGTTGTCTGTCTCCCCTGCTGCCTGTACGTGGTCTGTGCCCGTTCTCTCCCTCTGTTACCCTCGCTGGCCCTGTGTCTCTCTGCCCGGTTTCCCTTCTGCTCCCCTCGCTGCCCCCGTGTCTCGCTGCCCGGTTTTTCCTACTGCTCCCCTCTCGGCCCCCGTGTCACTCTGCCCGTTTTGGCCTTCTGTTGCTTAGCTGCCCTGCGTTTCTGTGACCTTTCTGCCGTCTGTGCCACTCGTTCCCCCTGTTTTTTGTGACCTTTCTGCCCTTTTCTTGTGACCTTTGGACTTCTGGGCCACTCGTTCCTCCCCGTTTTTTTCTGACCTTTCTGCCCTTTCTTGTGACCTTTGTGCCTCTGTGAAACTCGTTTACCCCCATTTTTTGTGACTTTTCTGCCCTTTCTTGGGACCTTTCTGCCCTCTGTGCCACTCACTTTCCCCTTTTTTCTGACCTTTCTGCCCTTTGCTGTGACCTTTGTGCCTCTGTGTTACTCGTTTCCCCCGTTTTTTGGACCTTTCTGCCCTTTCTTGGGACCTTTCTTCCCTCTGTGCCACTCGTTTACCCCTCAATTGTTGTGCCCTTTAGCTTCTGTTTCCTTCGTCGCCCCTCACTGCCCCCGCCGCTGCATCCCCTGTGGCTCTGCCCCCCTAACTGCCCATCTGCTGCCACCGCCTCCCACCTCCTAGCTGCTCCTCACTCCCACCTCCCCATACATGCCGGCCGCTGCGCGGTCACGCGCTGGCGCGCGGCAAGCACGTCTGCGCCTGGACTTTGCCCAGCGCTAGCACCCCTGGCCCCCATACCCGCCATGACGACTGCCACCACTATGACGCCAGCACTCTGCACAGTCTCAACCCCGAACGGACCCACAACTACTTCAAGGGCGCCCCTAAATGCACACACGGTCCCTTCAGCTGCCAGAACTGCAGCTACACCATCACAGAGCCGACGAACCATCCGCCAAGAAAGACCTCAACCACCTCTGATGCATACTACTGAACACCCGCTCTGGACGCAAACACGCGGTCGAGATATGGGACCTGCTCAACACAACCTCCCTGGACGTCGCCTTCCTGACACAGACCTGGTTGAACAACTCCTCTGCACCCGACATCGCCATAGCCATCCCAGATGGCTACAAGATCCCCCGCAGAGACCGCACCAACGGAGTCGGAGGAGGAATCGCCATTGTCCACAAGAACAACATCAGGGTCTCGACTAGCACAGACGACGCGCTAAGCACCGCCGAACACATGCATTTCCAGAACCACACAGACCCCAACTCCACCCTCAGAGGCACCCTCATCTACCGACCCCCCAGACCCTGCCCCCAGTTCTGCGACTCCATCGCCGACTTCATCATCACGCACGTCCTGACCTCCACCGACTACATCCTCATCGGAGACCTGAACTTTCACCTTGAGAACGACGACGACAACAACTCCACAACCCTGATCAATAACCTCGCCAACCTCCGACTGAGACAACTCGTCACAACGCCCACCCACTCCGCTGGCCACACGCTCGACCCAATCTTCTCCTCAAACCTGCACGTCTCTGTCAGCCACACCACCGAACTCCTCTGGACTGACCACCGCTGCATCCAATTCACCTTCCAGAAACCGCCCACACACCACCACACCCAACAGATCCCCCGCCGCCACTAGAGAAAAATGACCGAAGACCAACTACATGCAAACCTCGCTCTCAGCCCACCCACCGAACCCTCCAACACCGACGTCGCTGCCCACAACTTCAGACGCTGGATCGAGGACTGCGCCAACACCCTTGCCCCGCTGAAGAAACCCCCCCACGGAGACACCAGCAAGAGGGCCAGCTGGTTCACAGCAGAACTGCTAGATTCCAAGCAAGCCTGTCAGAAACTAGAGAATAAATGGCACAGTGAACAAACTCCGGACAGCCACGCAGCACACAAGGACGCCGTCCGCAACCACCACCACCTCATCAGGGCTGCCAATAAGACTTCCTTCAAAGACCGCCTTGACAACAACGCACACGACCGCAAAGAGCTCTTCAACATCGTGAAGGAACTCTCTAACCCCAGCTCCAACACTGACATCCCGCCGTCGCAAGCCCTGTGCGACTCCCTCGCCACCTTCTTCCACCGCAAAGTAGCAGACATCCACACCCAGACAGCCCCATCAGACAGCAACACAACAGACCCTCCACACACCATCGACCACGTCCCCTTACTAGCCTGGACCAGCGTGAGCATCGATGACACCCTCAAGACCATGAGCACAATCCACTCCGGCTCTGTCAGACCCATTCCCCTACCACGTCTTCAACAAAGCAAGCAGCTCCATCACACCCCACCTACACAATGTCATCAATCTCTCCCTTGAGACCACGACCTTCCCAGAGAGCTGGAAACACGACGAGATCAATGCCCTACTCAAAAAACCCAAGGCAGACCCAAGAGACCTCAAGAACTTCCGACCCATCTCTCTGCTCCCCTTCCCGGCCAAGGTCATCGTGAAAATCGTTAAGACAGCTAACCCGATACCTCAAAGAGAACAGAATCCTGGACCCTTCCCAGTCAGGGTTCTGCAGCAGCCACAGTACAGAGACCACCCTCATCACCGCCACCGCCGACATCGGGACCCTGCTAGACAACGGGGAGACTGCAGCACTCATCCTCCTAGACCTCTCCGCCGCCTTCGACACCGTATGCCACCGCACACTACGCGGACGCCTCCATGCCGCAGGGATACGAGACAAGGCTCTGGAATGGACCACCTCCTTTCTCTCCGGCAGAACCCAGTGTCCGCCTCCCCCCGCTCCATTCTGAAGCCTCCGAGATCATCTGCGGCGTACCCCAAGGATCCTCCCTCAGCCTAACACTGTTCAACATTTACATGGCCCCGCCCGCACACGTCGCCCGACAGCACGACCTCAACATAATCGCCTATGCCGACGACACTCAACTGATCCTCTCCCTCACCAAGGACCCCATCACGGCCAAAGCCAACCTCCATGAAGGAATTAAGGCCGTCGCCGACTGGATGAAGATCAGCCGTCTGAAGCTGAACTCGGACAAGACTGAGGTCCTCATCCTCGGCTCCAACCCATCAGCCTGAGATGACTCCTGGTGGCCAACAGCACTGAGGGCAGCCCTGACCCCCACCGACCACGCATGCAACCTGGAAATCATCCTCGACTCAACGCACTCAATGACCAAGCAAGTCAACGCCGTCTCCTCCTCCTACTTCAACACCCTCCATGTTCCGCAAGATCTACAGATGGATCCCGACAGATACAAGAAAGACAGTCAACCAGCCCTCGTCAGCAGCAGACTCGACTACGGAAACGCCCTCTACGCGGGAGCCCCGACCAAGCTCATCAATGGACTACAACGCATCCAAAACTCCTCGGCATGACTGATCCTCGATGTACCACGACACGGCCACAACACCCCCCCCTGAGAAATCTGCACTGGCTCCCCGTCAACAAGAGGATATCCTTCAAGCTCCTCATCTACGCACACAAGGCACTCCACAAGACCGGCCCAGCCTACCTCAACAGATGGCTCTCCTTCTACACCCCCAACCGCCAGCTACGCTCCGCCGACCTCTCACTCGCCACTGTCCCGCGCATCCGAAGAACAACCACCGGCAGGAAATCCTTCTCCCACCTCGCCGCCAAGACATGGAACACCCTCCCTCTGAGTCTACGACAGACCCAAGACCTGCTGACCTTCAGAAAGACACTAAAGACCTGGCTGTTCGATCAGTAGCGGCCCCCACCTCCCCCCCCCCAGCACCTTGAGACCCTCACGGGTATGTAGTGCGCTTAACAAATGACTAATGGAATGATTGATTGATTGGCAGCCCCCCTCCAAAATGTATTTTTTTTAAAAAGGCTGGACAGGCCGCGGGGATCAAGTCCCTGGGGCCAAAAGAGGCCTAGGTAAAGGGGGGGGGGGTCACGCGGCCCCCCTTCCATAGATAGGTTTTTGCCAGGCCCCAGGGATGGGGTCCTTGGGCCGACATTGGGTAATGGAACTGGGGGGCATTAATTATCTAGACCCCATCACGGCTCTCAGCACGGCCCCCCAGTGTAACATCACAGTGGATTGGCGGATCTACCGTAAATAAATAATTTAATAGTATATAATTTTAAAGGTAGTGTTGCATTTCTAAATTTTTTATAAAGTTAGTGAGATGAAAGGTAATAATTAGATTAAATTTGATAGTTACTAATAATATTTTTTTTAAAAGCTAAACTTGAAAAGTGTATTGTGTTGTAGTAAATTGATTTTGTGCTTTTGTTTTTACGATTCGCGAAAGGTTTGCAAATCCGCAAAAAATTAAACAAGCATTGGCATATCCAATATGTCTCACCTTTGGGACCTTATAAGTATTTAATTATTCAGCACAATATCCTTGGTGCAACATCAACTGTTGCATGGCTTAACACTTATAATGTCCCAAAGGCGAGACCTATTGGCTATGCCAATGCTTGTTTAGAATAGTTATCAATTCCTCCCCATCCAGGACACCTTCAGATTCTCCCAGTGATCGAGACCTTTACATAGTGTCTGCAAGAGCCGGGGGGATGTTGCATCTATGTGTCTCTGGCTTTCTGTGGCAGATGAACAACAAGGTACTTTATTGGGCCCTCAGTGCAGGAGCAGGCACTCTATAGTACATTATCGAGCTAATCTTTGACAGCGGGAAGGGAAGATACAGGATCAGTATCTGCCATATCCACTATGCGCCCCTAATGCTCGGGTTGTATCCGCTGCTTCCAGACCAGCCATCATGGTCTGTTATTTAGCAGCTAATGTAAAATCTAGGCCTAGTCATAGTAGGATCATCATGCATTTTATGTTAGTGTTATTGGTGTGAAATTATGAGGGAAACTAGACGTGGAATAGCTTTGTTGATGAGGCGAGGCTCTTAAAGAAATGCAATTTTCAGGGACTATCCTAACTGTGCTATCCTATGACATGTACTCTAAGTCCCTGCTCCTAGAGAATCTTTTCATGGCTAGCTTGTTTCTGAATTTCAACAATACATTGGCAACTGCAATGAAAGTACTCAGTCTTGCCGTCGGATATGTGTAAATTCAGTTTTTTTTAAATGGTCTTCTATTTACCTTTATTAATTTTTTTAAATCTTTTTGATCAAGCCGATACTCCCGGGAATTGCACTGGAAAAAATATGCTCTTTGTAAACCCCTCAAGAAAATAACATATCTCAGGACTGTTTCACTGCAGTCAAGTGTGCAGACTTCAGTGACAGATCGGGGCCAGAATGTCACCAGGAATAAAACAAACATAACATACTAAAGGGCATGAAAACGAACAGCAGAAGAAAACCAAGAACAGTAATTGTTCAACTAAATGTTTAATCGATTGATATTTCAAATGTTTAGCCGAGTGATATTTCAAACAATGGTGCTGTGGATCTGAATAGCATTAGAATGTTACCACTGCAGTATTACAGAGACCAGGGTAAAACATACTATACTGTACCTGGGAAATTAGGTATTATCGTTCCATCCAGTGTGTGAGCTACTCCGATTTTGATTTCAGAGAACACATTCAAGATATCAAGTTTTGTGAGCGCCAGTCTATTAATGCCCTAATAATGCGTTTTTCAATTAT
Source organism: Lissotriton helveticus (assembly GCF_964261635.1). Lineage (NCBI taxonomy): Eukaryota > Metazoa > Chordata > Amphibia > Caudata > Salamandridae > Lissotriton > Lissotriton helveticus. Next base: position 258,745,992 of record NC_136072.1, read on the forward strand.
AACGATATATTACAATATTCGAGAATTTTTGGCAGCAAACCTGAAGCGAATTCTAAAGGTCTCTTTTCCTAGGCAGCACATGCGCACTGCGTAGGCGAGACCTAAAAAGAGTATGTATGTTTAAAAAAAATGAGATTCACTGTTGGGTTATAGAGTGGCTCTAAAAAGAGCCCTTGTTTTCATTACGACTTTGTTGGAACTACATGTAATATTGGAAGTACAGTGTTCAAAGAGGGAATGGTATACGTTGCATTGTCTCGAGTAACAACATTGTCTGGATTGTATTTGATAGATTTAATTGAGAAAAAGGTTAGTACTGATGCAAATTCTATAAGAGAGTATAATAGTTTAAGAAGACATTATACTCCGGATTTAGGTGAATATCCCATATATGAGAAACATGTAGTGTGCCCAAAATGGAAATATGTCAAAGATGGAATTGAGGTTCTAGAAAAGAAAACAAATGAAGAGAAATTTGAAGGTGTAAAGAAAGAAAAAATAAAAACTGGTGATGACGTAGGATACCAGTTGGAAAATAGTTCAGGTATCAACTGTTATGCTAATGTGATTCTGAATGTTGTCTTTTGTCTTACACAAGATCTTCATCATGAAATCATGAGAACATTTGAAAAAAGATTATGTTCTTTACTACATCATGTATTTTAACAGTTAGTAACTGATAGAAGTAAAATGCATACTACTTCTGGTGTTCGGCATTTTTTGGATATATCTACTGGTTCTTTGACATTTACCCTCAATATACAACAAGATGCACAAGCATTTCTAATGGTTATGCTTAGAGTATTAGAAGATGAAGGAATACAGATTGAAAACTTTTTTGGACTAAGTTGCAGATGGGATCATAAACGTGAAGAGTGTTCATTTACTTGTACCACTGAAATAAAAATAGAACGATTCATATACTTTACAATACCAGACTGCAAATCAGTACATTTTAATAAATTGATAAAAACACCTAATTAGGACAAGAAATGTTTGCATTGTAGATCAAAGATGTTGTCTACATTACATATAGATAGATTTGGAAAATATCTCATTTTAATGCTACAACATTGTAGAGCAAATGAAAGAAAATTACAAATAAAAATTTCAAATTTTAGAGTAAGTCAATTATCTATTTCAGAACTTTTACAGCAGTGGCTATTATTTTCCATGATGGGCCTACTCCAACATCTGGACACTATACTGTTTATTTAAAGTGCAATGAAGGATGGACACATTGTAATGATGCCCACTTGGAATTCAAACCTAGATTGCCTTATGAATTATCGAATTCACACTTGTTATTTTTGAAGTCATCGTTTTGAGTACATCAATTGGCCTATTGGGAAGATGTGAACAGAAAGTAGGCAGGAGTGGAATCTATTAGTATTTATAGTTAGTGTTTGGAATACTATTTGCGCTAATTGATATTGCATTTGAAAAGTTGTGTTTAAAAGGAAATGGTGTATATATTTGTTGTCTATACTGTACCAGATGCAAATGAGAGTCTACATTTTGGCAAATGTATTTGAAATAAATAATAGAGTTAATGTGGATGAAGGAAGTAATTAAGAAAGTGTAGATAGGAAAACAGATAGCTACGCATATTGAAAATAATGCTCTATGCTGATTTAGTTTATTTTCTACAATCTATTTTGATTGTTTTTTTCCCCGCTGTTCAATGATTATTCTATCTTGAAATCACTGTATATGGTGAAGTGGAATCTGAGAACAGCAAAAAAGGGAATCTGAAAATGTTACGTAATTCTAAAATTATATTGACGTCTGAAAAATGTAATAATGTCGTTTTAAAAAGAGTTTTAATGCTGTTTAGGAGAATACTACTCTAAAATAGTTTTACTGAGCAATGTATCTAAATTACTGGAAAAGTAAGAATACATAATATAATATGCATGATAACGTGAAAAACTGTTTAAAGTTTAATTATGTTATTTGTTTCTAACATAATTATTATTGATCCTTTACACTATTTGAAAACAATCATTATATTGCTAATGTAATCAGGTAGGCAGTCATCTTTCTATGTAGACACTACCCATGTATTCACCCATTCTCTGAAGCACAAGATTTGCACTAATAGGGTATCCCAGACATTACCCTTGTATTTTTTCTTTGACACAGGCCCTACCCATGCACTTATCCAATCACCCAGGAACTGCCCTTGCACTATGCAATCACCCAGGCACTACTCATGCACTCATACAATCACATAGTCACTGCCCTTGCACTATGCAATCACCCAGGCACTACCCATGCACTCATACAATCACATAGTCACTGCCCTTGCACTATGCAATCACCCAGGCACTACCCATGCACTCATACAATCACTCAGAAACTACTCTTGCAGTCAGGCAATCACTTAGGCAGTACCCATGCATTCATTCATTCTCTCAGACACTACCCATTCATTAATCCAATGACCCATGTATCACTCTTGCAGTCATCCTTTTACTCAGATACTATCTATACACTTATTTAACCACCTAGACATTAGTCTAGCACTCATGAAGTAACTCAGGCTCTACACATGCACTCATCCAATCACCCAGGCAATAACCCTGCAGTTATGCAATCATTCAGACACTCACTGCCTAAGCAGTCATGCAATGAATTACTCCGTGCTTTTGCACTCAACCATTTACTCAGGCACTACCCGTACACTCATCCATTCAATCAAACACTACCTATGCACTCATCCAATGACCCACACATTAACCTTGCACCCATTCTTCCACTCAAGCACTAACCATTCCCTTTCCTTGTTTTAATTTTCCTTCCTCCCCACCCAGTTCAGCCCCTGTTCCCGCTGCTGCTGCCCTTACAGCCCCTCCCGCCGTTTGGCCCCTCTCCAGCCACCCAGCGTCTCTTCCCTCCCCTACTCTTATTAATGGCGGCTGGCGTGCCAAAGCTGTGCAAAAGGCGAGGCCGTCTGCGCCTGTCCATGACCCAACCAGGGCCAGTGCCAGAGACCCTGGCCCTTGAGCCATCCACTACTACAACACAGCCGCCCTCCTTGCACTCACCCCAGGAAGGCATAGCGACTGCCAACAGGCCACGTCGAGCAAAACACACTGCTAGTTCTCCTGCTGCCACTGCCGCAAGACCTTCACCAACGCTCCGGGTACCGAAGCAACCGATGCCCTAAGATGCATCCTATGCAACGTGCGCTCCACGCACAGACACGTCATGGAGATCTGGAACCTGCTGGACTCTCTCTCACCCAACGTCGCTTTTTCACAGAAACCTGGACCAATGCCTCCTCTGCCCCTGACTTAACAATCGCCATCCTGGATGGAGACAAGATGCAGAGGAAAGAATTCTCCAACCACCTAGGAGGGGGTCTTGCCATCATTCACAAGAACTTCCTCCGGCTCACCACCTCCAGCGAAACCTTCCCCTCTGCCAAACACCTACACTTACAGATCCAGAACAGCCCCAACTCCACACTCCGTGGCACCCTCACCTACAGATCCCCTGGCCCCCTTCGCTGCCACCATCACCGAACTCATCCCTCTTCACACCATCACCTTGATGTACTACATACTAATCGGAGACCTGAACTTCCACCTCGAAAACCCATGCGATCTCAACTCCACCATCCTCCGTGACAACTCGCCAACATCAGACTTAAACAACTTGTTACCACCAACCCACAGGGCAGGACACACCCTTGATCTCATCTTCTCAGTTAGAAAGAAGGTCCACTTTAAGAACACCACGCAACCCCCTTGGACGGACTACCACCGTGTACAGTTCCTCATTGACAAACCCAAGGCACACAAACCAGCCCCATGCTCACCGTGAAGTAACTGGAGTAAAGTCACTGACGAGCAACTCAACTCCACCATCATCTGAGACACTCACACCATGGCACCCAACCTCGCAGCCAGGGAGTTCCACACTTGGATCGCCAACTGTACTGACAAGCTCGCCCCTCTACATAACCCCAACAAACAGTGCCCCAGGAAAGCTGCCTGGTTCACCACCATCTCTAAGAAGCCAGACGGACCTGCAGATGCCAGAAGAAGAACTGTAGAAACAGCGAGTCACCCGGAAATTACACCACCTATAAGGATGCCATGACGGAGTACCACGAACAAATCAGAACTACCAAAAGGACCTTCATAACAAAATCCTCACCAACTCTAGCAACTCCAAGGAACTCTTCTTTGTCATCCTGGAATTTACCAATCCCCGCAGCAAGGCCACAGACATCGCCACCTCCCAGAACCTATGCGAGAAGCTCAGATCCTACTTCCACCTGAAGATCAAAAACCTCTACAACTGCATCAACCATATGCCTGACTCCGCAGCTGGCCCTCCTCCAGCCACACCAGCCAGTCCACCTTCTCCTCCTGGACACCGATCACGGCTGAAGAGACCGCCTCGACCATGCAAGGCATCCACTCAGGGGCCCCCACTTACACCTGCCCATCTACCTCAGAGCCGCTACAGCCATCGCACCCAAATTACAACGCACCATTAACACCACCTTCCAAATCAGCACCTTCCCAGATGACTGGAAACTCACAGAAATCAGGTCCCTGCTCAAGAAGCCATCAGCAGACCCCACGGACCTCAAGAACTACCGGCCTATCTCGCTTTCCCCCTTGGCTGCTAAAGTCGAGGGGAAAACAGTTAACTTGGAACTGACGAGGTTCATAAAAAACGCAGTTCTTGACCCGTCTCAATCCTGATTCCGAAGCAACCACAGCACCGAGAAGGCCCTACTCACCGCCACAGACAACATCCGCGCCATTCTCGACCAAGGCCACACCACAACCTTGATCCTGCTCAACCTATCAGCAGCATTCGACACCGTCTCCCATTGCGCACTCGTGGCCAGACTACATGATGCCGGCATACAAGGAATGGATCCAATCATTCCTCACCGGCAGAAGCCAAAGGATCAGACTGCTGCCCTTCCTCTCCAACCCCACGGAAATCACCAATGGGATCCCACAGGGGTCATCACTCAGTCCGAACCTCTTCAACGTCATCATGGGCCCCCTCACCGCCATTGTTCGACAACGCGGCCTCAGCATTGTATCCTACACCGACGACACTCAGCTCATCCTCTCCTTCACCCAGGACCACACCACCGCCAGACTCAACTTTCAGAAAGGAATGCAGGACGTCGCAGCCTGGATGACCAACAGCTGCCTAAAGCTCAACTCTGGGAAAGCAGAAGTCCTCGTACTCAGAACCACCCCTTCAGCAAGGGACGACACATGGTGGCCCACTGCCCTTGGTAGCCCACTGATCCCCACGGACACCTTGGCATTGTACTTGATTCATCCCTCTCCAAAAACCAACAGGTCAATGCAGTCGTCTCCAGCTGCTTCAACACCCTCCGCATCCTCTCTAAGAATAGAACCCCCCCTGAGGCAAGGAAGACACTCACCCATGCACTCATCATCAGCAGGCTGGACTATGGGAACGCCCTCCATGCCAGCATAAATAAGTCCCTACTCCGCAAACTCCAGATGATAAAGAACACCGCTGCCAGACTCATCCTCTGCATCCCTCGACACTAGCACATCAGCAAACACCTCCAAAAGCTCTACTGGCTTCCTGTGGAGAAAAGTCACTTTCAAGATCCTCACCCACGCCTACAAACGCCAACAGAACACCAGACCCAAATACCTCAACGACGAGTCACCCTCCACGTACCCCAAAGAAACCTCTGATCTGCCAACCTCGTTTTGCCAAAACCCTGTGCATCCACAGAGCTTAAGCAGGTGGAAGTTGCTTCTCTTACATCGTGGCCAAGACCTGGAATGACCTCCCGGCAGACATCAGACATGGCCCCTCCCTGAACATCTTTAGAAAGACTCTCAAGACCTGGCTCTTTAGCTGAACAGCGCTGCAGACCCCCGCCCCCAGTGCCTCAAGGCCCTCACAGGTGAGTAGCCCACTTACAATCCCCTGATTGATTGATTGACCTATTCACTCATCCAATCGCCCAGGCACTACCCCTGCACTCATGCAATCACTCAGGCAATACCCATGCAATCATCTATGTATATTCTTGCACTCAATCATTCACTCAGGTACTTCCCATGCACTCGTAAAATCACCAAGGCACTGCCTCTGCACTTATGCAATCACCTAGGTACTACCCATGCACTCATACAATCCCTCAGGCACTACTCATGCACTCACGCAATCATCTAGGCAGTACTGCTGCACTCATGCATTCACTCTGGCACTAGTCTTGCACTCAACCATTCAGTCGGACACTACCCATGCACTCATCCATTGACTGAGGCACTAGCCAACCAATCATGTGATGACACAGGCATTACCCTTACAGCTATCCATTCATTCAGGCACTACCCATGCACTCATCCAATCACCCAGGCACTATCCATGCAGTCATACAATCTCTCAGGCACTACTCTTGCACTCAACCATTCACTCAGGCACTACCTATGCACTCCTTCAATTACTCAGGCACTACCCCTGCACTCGTGCAATCACCTAGGCACTGCTGCATTCATGCACTCACTCTGCACAACTCTTGCACTCAACCATTCATTCAGGCACTACCCATGCACTCATCTAATCACCCAGGCACAACCCATGTAGTCATACAATCTCTCAGGCACTACTCTTGCACTCAACCATTCACTCAGGCACTACCCATGGACTAATCCATTCAGTCAGACATTATCAATGCACTCATCTATTCACCCAGGCACTACTCCTGCACTCATGCAATCACTCTGGCACTACTCTTGCACTCAACCATTCATTCAGGTTCTACCCATGCACTCATCCATTCATTCAGGCACTACACCTGCACTCACCCATTCATTCAGGCACTACACCTCCACTCATGTAGTCACTGAGGGACTAATCTTGCACTCAACCATTCTATCAAACTCTCCTCATTTACTCATCCAATCACTCAGACAGTACATATGCACTCATGCAATCACACAGAAATTATGCATTAACTCATGTATTCATACAACATATAGCTTTTCTTTTTTTAAACCAAAATAGGTGGTTCTGCAAGAACCGTTTTTTTCTTTTTTTTAAACTATTTTATATATTATTTTTTTAATATTGTTGTGTTTTTTGGTGTTTTTAAGATTTTATCAATAAAAATGAAAAGAAAAAAACAAGCACATAACAGCGTGCATTAATGGGGGGGTAAATAACAATGGTGATTGTTAATTGTGTCCAACATTGTTTGGACAACCTGTTCCCCAATGCTCAGCACAGTGATACACTTTGGACAAAAAAGTCCTGCCTTAGCAAAATCAGGAAGAGTGGGTGGTGTGGACTGAAACCTGTCACCAACTTGAGAAGTTAATTGTTGAGGATCTTGGCTGCCTCCATTTGCTCTTGCAAACTCAGCTCTTGCTAGCATCTTCTCCTGCATTGTTTGGAGATGTTTGTACACCGACGATGTACCACAGGAGTATTTTTTTGTCCGATCCTCGGGACAGCATCTTACTTACAGATGTTACACAGAACTTTTTCTGCATTCACCTTCTTTTGTCTCACACCACACTCTCCTTTCTTTTGTGGCGTGCCTTTTCTTCTTCATCCTGAAGGATCTCTTCCTCCTGCTGCAGATCCTGTGCCGTTGCCATTTTCGTTTTCAACAGTAAAACCTCCAAAACTCCCCCAAAAAACTGCAAAATCGAAAGCTTCCCACAAAATATAGCTCATGCCAACCACACCCAAAATTAGAAGAGAGAGGGTGGGATCTAGCAAACTTAAATATGACAGAATCTTTAACTAATCAAATCTCTTTTTGTGTCACATGGGGTGCGTGACCCATACGCGGTGCCACCGCGTACCGGACTCGATTCCGCTATTTCTTTAAATTTTACATTAAAACAATTTTTAGCACCATCTGATAATATTTTAACTACACATAACTGTAGTTCATTATTTCAAAAAAATTAAATAAAGCTATCTTAATATATAATATTGTTTTTTTTTTATTGATTTGCGTCCCATATGTGATTCCGGAAGTTGCAATCTATGCGGACGTATCGGGACTCCTGAAATTACTATTAAAAAAACATTTTAATAACTTTCATTTATTAATATAGAAGTTTAGTAACTATCTCAACAACCCTCTAACCTTGAACTTAATATATGATTATTCTCTCTATATATGAAAAATATATATGTGAAAATGACACGGGAGCCGCGTACCGTACATGGATCCGAAACTATTGCTCTGCAATGTACAGGGATTCAAGTCTGCTACGCGACTCCAAGTTTATATTAAAAAAATACTCCAAGTTTATATAAAAAATATAAATATATATAAATACACATTATATATATGTATGTGTAATTTTTTTTAATATGTATATTTTAAATTAAAAAAATATTGCAATTGAAAAAAATGTATTTAAAAAATATTTATCATATATGTATATGACTTTACGTCCAAAACGCGTCTGATGGCTTGTACCACGAATGAAATAAAGCATTTTTGAAATTTGAAAGACTGACTCGGCGATATTTTTGGAAGTTTGCGTACCTGTTGGTGCAGTCAGGCACATTGAAGACAAGTTTGGATTCTTATATATATATATATAGATATATATATATATATATATTCACAGTAAAAAAGAGGTTTGAGGGGTGTTATCGTTACTAATTACCATTTAAAAACCCTTAGAAATTCACTGAAAAAAACACAGGTTTTAGGGACATAATAGTTAGAAATTAGCATTTAAAAAAACCTTAAAAATTCACTGAAAAAAACACAGGTTTCAGGGACACTTCAACCAGGAAGTGTTGGCAGCCATCTTCAGCCGTGTCCAACAAAAAAAATATGAAAAAGAAAAGGAGGCAAAGTAGGAATACCCTGACACCCTAACTATAGTTTTGTGGTCCCCTTGTGACCCTGATAGGGCAAAAAAGCACTTTTGTTTTGCAGCAGAAACGTAATAGAGCTGCAAATCTGTGGCAAAAGAAACAAAACAAAAAAGCCACAAGGGCGGGCTCCCACGCCTGTTTACATAATAGCTCCTGGGTAGGGCAGGCAGGCATTAACATGAATAAATAAATAAAATAAATAAATGGATAAAATAAGGGGCCGCACGGCCCCCCCTTCAAGGGCTTATTTTGCCTCAGGGATCACTACCTCCCTGGGGCTTGTGTTAAAAATTACAAGTGGGCAGTGCGGACCACCTACTATTTGGGGACCACCACGTCCATGATGCCAATTCTTTTTTAAAACAAAGGGAGGAGAGCCACACACCCTCCTCTTGGGCCCTATACAGCCCAGGGAACCACCACCTCCCATTGGGCCAGCCCATACAGATTATAGGAGGGGTCTGTGCGGCCCCCTGCTGGAGCCATACTTGTCCCTGGGGACTGCCAACTCCCAGGGCTGGCTCTTGCTATGTCCCCAGGTGCCCACTCCAGGACATAGCTGTTTGCTTTTGCTTGGCGGGAGCTGTGACAGCTTCAGCCAAAACAACGCAAACACTTCGGCTCCAGCAGGCGGAAGCAGTGAAAATGCTTTTGCCTGCTCTAAGTGCAAGTTTCAACTCTTTCCTTGCCCAGAGACCTGCGGGCAGGGAAACAATTGAAAGATTGCTCTCCCACGCAGGGAGCAGCATTTCCAGTAGCCCCTTTTGTGTGCGAGCAGTACTGACTCCCACAGAGGCCTTGAGACTTCCATTCCCCCCCCCCGTGGTCCGAGGGCGAGGAGAAAGAGTAAAGATAAAGGTAAGAAAAAGGTAGAATAAAGGTCAGAAACAAGCAGAAAGAGGCAGAATAAAGGTAAGCAACAAGCAGAAAAGAGGCAAGATAAAGGTGAGAAACAAGCAGAATGTGTCAAAATAAAGATCAGAAACCAGCAGAAAGAGGCAGAAAAAGTTCTGAAACAAGCCACCAGAAAGAGACAAAATAAAGGTGAGAAACTAACACAAAAAGGCAGAACAGAGGTCACAAATGAGCAGAGAGAGGCAAAATAGAGGTCAGAAACGAGGAAGAGGCAGAACAAAGGTGAGAAACAAGAAGAAAGAGGCAGAATTAAGGTGAAAAACAAACAGAAAAAGGCAGAATAAAGGTGAGAAAATACCAAAAAAGGCAAAATAAAGGTCAGAAAGAGGCAGAAATAATGTCAGAAACCAGTAGAAAGAGGTAGCATTAAGGTCAGTAACGAGCAGATAGAAGCAAGATAAAGGTGAGAAAGAAGCAGAAATAGGCAGAATGGAAGTCAGAAACTAGCAGAAAGAGGCAGAATAGAAATCATAAATGAGCAGAGAGAGGCTAAATAGAGGTCAGAAATTAGCAAAAAGAGGCAAAATAGAGGTCAGAAATGAGATGAGGCACAATAACAGCCCAATAAAGTTCAGCAATGAGCAGAAAGAGGCAAAGTAAAGGTCAGAAGTGAACAGAAAAAAGGCAGAAAATGAGCAGAACCCACTCAGGTACTCATGTATACTTCTATTCTGCCTTTTTTATATTTATTTCTCACCTTTATTTTGTCTCTTTCTGACTGCTTGTTTCAGAACGTCTGCGCCCGTCTGCGACCCGACCGCGGCCAGCGCCAGGAACCCTGGACCACTACCCACTACGACATCACCACCCTCCTGGCACTCAACCCTGGAAGACTTAGAGAATGCCAACAGGCCTCGCCGAAACACGACCCACGGACAGTTCTCCTGCCTCCACTGCCGCCAGACCCTCACCGCCACCCCGGCCTCCAACACCGCTGATGCCAGCACTGACGACACCTTAAAATGCATCCTCCTCAGCGTACGATCCGTACACAAAAATGCCATGGATATCTGGAACCTACTCTACTCTCTCTCGCCCGACATTGCCTTCTTCACAGAGACCTGAACAAACGTATCCTCCGCCCCCGACATCAGCACCGCCATCCCAGATGGATACAAGATCCAGAGGAAAGACCGCCCCTACCACCCAGGAGGGGGCCTCGCCATCCCCCACAAGAGCACTCTCTGCCTCACCACCTCCAGCGAAACCTTCCCCTCCGCCAAACACCTGCACTTCCAGATCCAGACCACCCCCAAAGCCACACTCCGAGGAACCCTCGTCTCTAGACCCCCTGGCCCCCGAACACCCTTTGCTACCACCATCACCGACTTCATCACACTCCACGCCATCACCTCACCAAACTACATACTCATTGGAGACCTGAACTTCCACCTCGATAACCACAGTAACCCCCAACTCCACTATCCTTCGTGACAACCTCGCCAGCATCGGACTTAAACAACTCGTCAACACACCGACTCACAGAGCAGAACACACCCTCGACCCCTTCTTCGCGACAGAAAACAGGGTCCAATTTAGCCACACAAGGCAGCCGCCATGGACCGACTACCACTGCGGACACTTCGCCATCAACAAACCCAAGGCACCCAAACCAGCACCACACCCACCACGAAGGAACTGGAGCAAGGTTACCGATGAGCAACTTAACTCCACCCTCACCTGAGACAACAACACCTGGGCACCCGACGCAAATGATAAAGCCAGAGAATTTCACACCTGGATCTCCGACTATGCAGACAAGCTCGCCCCGCTATGCAAACCCCGACAGACAACACCAGAGGGAAGCCGCTTGGTTCACCACCGCTCTCCAAGAAGCCAGACACACCTGCAGTCACCTGGAGAACAACTGGAGAAACACCAAGACAAAAGAAAACCGCACCACCTACAAGGACGCCATGACAGACTACCACAACAAGATCACAGCAACCAAGAGGAACTTCATCCACAACAGAATCAAACCAAATTGCCTAGAAGGAACTCATCCCATTACTCAAGATTTCATTGACAAACTGGCATACCATTCTGTGTTCTTCAGTGTTTATGTAACAAACACCATTTAATATACAGTGAACCAAAGAAAATCTCCTTATAAAATATAGCAACACGTAAATTAATACTTTTCATGTATTTTTCTTTTTGTGGCAACAGTATAAGCATTAAGGCTTTAGGGTGGATACAGTCCTTCCTTAAGGACAGATATCAATCTGTCCACCTAGGAAATTTCTGTTCAAAAAAAGGGAAACTCCATTGTGGAGTTCCACAGGGATCCTCTGTGTCCCTCCTTTTATTCAATTTGTATATGCAGCCTATGATCCACGCCTTGAAAGAAAAGGAAGTCTTGACGTTCAATTATGCAGACGATCTACAATTAATATTTAACATTCAACCTACTAGATCCTCTGAGCTAAACGTACAATCCATAATGACATTCATTAGCAATTGGATGAACGCCGACCAACTAAAGTTAAACCCCGACAAAACGGAGCTAGTTCTGACAGGAGTACTCTCAACCCTTTGGAATACAAACTTTTGTCCCACATCTCTGGGCTCTCCCCCCCGCTCCGGCGTCTGCTGTAAAAAGCCTGGAGAACATGATAAGCAGTGACTTATCAATGAAAACTCAGATTAACTCAGTGGTCTCGGTTTGCTTTTTCTTCCCACGTAAAATTAAGAAAATCAGAAGATTTTTATCAACAGAAGCACTCGCCTTGGTTGTCTTGGCGCTCATCATCTCACGATTAGATTATGCCAACTCCCTATATGTTGGCATTCCTGCGTATGAAGTGCGGCGCTTGCAAATAATTGAGAACCAAGCCGCCAGGTTAATTTTCAATCTCCCTGTTCGTCAGCATGTGAAGCCTCTGTTGAAACAACTTCACTGGCTCCCGGTGGTTCAACGCAGCGCCTTTAAACTTGGATGTACAATACACAAGGCGCTTTCAAAAAACAGGTCCAAAGTACACTGTCGAAAAAATACAGAAGTATATTCCTCCTCGTACCCTTCGATCATCTAGCCACAACCTTTTGTTCATCCCTAGGTTCAAGTGCATCAAACACGGGGGACTTAGGTTCTCTACGTTAGCTCCTTAACTCTAGAACTCTATCCCCCCATCTATACGCACTACTGACGCTCATCTCCAGTTCAGAAAACAACTGAAAACCTGTTTTTTTTTCAAAATCTTACAACGAATAGCCCATTGACTTAGCTCAGATTTGCCATGTCCTGAAGCGCCAAGAAACCAACCCGGTGAACGTTGCGCTATATAAGCAATTTTAACATAACATAACATAACATTAATATAATTCTTCGTGCAATACTCAGTACAATTAAAAGCATATATAAACACAAATCAATACAAAAACTTTGTTAAAATCCAGTAAAGAGATTTTTCCTATTATGAAATATTTTTTACAGTAATTCGTTCAATCATAGAAAGCAATAAATCTAATACATTTCATACAGAAGATCATTAATTTGCTTTACTTAAAAACATTACATTTAGAAAAAATAACTGTATCCTTGTGTCGACGCGTTTCGGTGTATCTGGTTTGCTTGAAAAATACCTTCCTCAGGACTCAATAAGTTAAAAAACACTTGATCTTCACTGTGCCAACCAACATATCTAAAAATAAATACATACAATTAGACATATATTATATGTGTGCTTTATTAACATCTCAAAATTATTTTCCTTGGTTCAATGTAGTAGGCTATACTATTGTTCTAAGGTCAAGGGTACAATTAAGATCTTCCATGGTGGATCTCCACCCAAAAGAAATTTATAATTTATCTTTAGTATGTTTCACTAATTTTAAAGTATTTTTCTGAGGGCGTATCCTATGTCTCGGATCAGAGAATCTATTATTGTATGGACAGGATTGATAGTCTTAATATCAGATATGCACAGTCCTACTCTAACCCTTTCAGGTGCATCCTTAACCTCAATCATTATTAAGGGGTTATATGGTATCACCCTTTTATACAATGTGACTACTATCCCATTATGGAGAATCTGATAACCTCAAGGCTTACCCTATTTCGTTGATCAGCACTCAGTAGGACATACCCCGCCGTCGCAGCGCTGAAATGGTAGGAGGTCACTTCGTTAGTCATATGGCGAGGAAGACTGACGAGGAGGTAATGCCCCGATTACTTACCAGTAATCTTCATTACTCTGAGTTAGTCTTCCTCGCCACATGTTGCGCTCTTCATTGTGCCTTTCAAACATTCTTCATGCTTCAGAGACTCTTGTGATGTTTACATCACAAAACCGTTTTCCCGGTTATCACCAAAAGCCCTAATATTGGCGCCCATCTATTGTTTATCTCTTACATCCACGGCTACTCTCACTCAGTTCTGGACTTCGCACTTAAGGTTTCACATGTTTGCTGCCCAATAAACTACTTTGGCGCACTGGAGGAAGGTTCAAGCTCTATCTGTTCACAACAGTAAACAATCCTGGAGCCTATTAGGCCTATTTTGTTCCCTTTGTAGTGGATTCACTTAGTCACAGCTGGAATAGAAGAACTCGAGGAAGGATCTCAAGATTGTTGTTCCTTTCTTGAAAGGTTAAAAGAAAACAGAAAGAGCGCCTCTATATGTTAGAAAATACCTAACCATATACCTAAATTTTTTCGGTAAATTTCCTTTGGCCTTAGAATTAATGTGTTTAGAAATGGCAGACAGAAAAATAGTTATATACAAGGACACAAGCAGATTGCCCATATCCCAATCCCATGCAGGGGTTTCTGGCTAAGACTCTGTAATAAGAGAAAGAATGTGGCGTTGCAGGACTTTGGCGGAGTAAGGATGCTAGAGGAGAAAAAGGGATGCAACAATAAAGATAGTATCACAGTAACGGTTTATTTCAGTCCCTTGAGCAAGCGGGTTAGTCTGCAGGCCACACCCCTCTCATGAAAACAAGCTAATAAGTTTCAATCATTTAAACTCCCTCCACCGTTCCCTTCATCTTGAGTGATTGCTGCTAATGCTTGGAAATTGAAACTGTCCTTTTCTATTGAATTAAGTATTAATTTGGAAATCTCAAATTCCTAGAATGCTGGTTCTGTTTCGAACGTTATCTAGTGTTCTAGTCTTAAATCGGGTACATAAAAAAAGGGATTCGTGAATTATGACCTATCTGATGTATTCTTGTCGTGATGCGGCCCTAAATTGCTAGGTAATTTGTAACAGAGCAAAGAGTCTGCTACTTACTCAATGTTCTGAATTTCCTGGAGTGTTGAAGGAGGGGCTGAGGATGCATGCTTCATGCATAAAGTATTTGTGCAAGATGAGGGTAGACTCGAGCATTCACAGCTCTGTAGCCTGGTTTAGAGATAGCTTTAGATGTCTTGCAGCCTAATGTAATACAATAAAACCTAAATAAAAAAATAAATACATACATAGAGGGGATTCGGGTCAAATTCTTTATCCATCTGAATATTTAACTTATGCGATTCATGTTTTTTTCTGATCACGTGCACATCCGCCTCAAACGATGTCGACTTCAGCGCCAGGGCTGGTGGGCCATTTTTTTTTTGTTGCAACACATGTTGTATGCAGCATTTGTATTGTGAAAACCTAGTCAAAAGGCATCAGAGCGTTGTACCTTGACAAATGAAAACATGCAGTCAACAATTCCTTGGAGGGGTAGCTTGGTTCTAAGAGCAGAAGGAGACTGTTACTGCAACATATTGCAGTGATCTTCGAAGGGGGCTTTTTACAGTTTTTTATCCTTTTTTAGTTGTTACAGGCAACCTTGTGTGTTTATACTATGCCTTAAGGTTACAGTAAATTGAAAACCAATGGTACCATTTATCTGCACTAATACATATCATAAGTTCTGTGATGTGCATTAAAACGAAAATGGGATTATTATACTATTCTAAGTACACCTGCTTACTAGGGTACACAATAAAGACCCTATTCACAAAGGTACATTCACATGTGCACATTTTCTCACGTCTAAATTTACTCTTGCTTTTAGGTGTAAGTCTGCACTTTTTTGCTGTTCACTATTTCCAAGTGTAGATGTACTGCTAAGTTCAGACTTAAATGTCTTCATCCCCTCCATCTGAGGACGAAGTTATGAGTCTAATCTTACTATAGTATCTGTTCACATGTAAGCAAAGATTTCCACCACCGGGCAGAAATCTGCCTATGAGACTGTACAAGGAAAAATAATAAAGTTTATTAATTCTAGAAATATTTGAAGGCAAAATATGATTATTATTACTACTATAATGGGGTCGTATATATCGCATAGCTACACAAAAGGGTTTCAAAGTGCTGGACAGATGTAGTTATTAGCCAGAAAATTAGGTGAATCAGAACAGCCAGTTTTTAAGACCTTTACGGAGGAGGTCTGAGATTGGCAACTTCTCAGAGGCTCAGGCAGTGCATTCCAGAGCTTAGGGTCCAAGTAAGAAAATAAGTGACCACCATTCGGGCTTGCTTGCCTCTGATGACCTTGCAGATAGAGTGGTTGCTTGACCAAAACAACCAATTTGGGTGGTACGGATCCACTAGCTGCTGCAGGTAGCATGGTCAAGCATTAGACCTAGCTTTTTGGACATAGCATGAGGCCTTAAACTGTATATGTTCGTTCACCGACAGCAAGCAAAGATCACACAGGACACAAGACAAAGAGGCCCTTAGGAAGACAAAATAAGTGTCTAGCGGCAGAGTTGTGAACCACTTGAAGGCACTTAACCCCTTCGCTGCTAGGCCTTTTCCCCTCCTGTGCTAAGGCTTTTTTTGGCGTTTTGGGGTAGTGCGCACTTAGGCCCTTGTAACTTTTTGACCACATAAGGTATCCACGCCAATTTTGCGTCCTTTTCTTCCAACATCATGTGTATTCTAAAGGCGCCCAGGGTTTGTGGATTCCCTTGGAGGGGCCCCAGAAATTAACCAAAATATAGTGAAATTTTTGTTTTTTTTCAGAAAAATGGGAAAAACGGGCTGCAAATGAAGGCCTCTGGGTTTTTCCCTGAAAATGTTATCAAAAAAGGGTTTGTGGGGCTGAAATCTCCATTTTCTCAGCTTTTAGGGAATGACAGTCTTTTGTCAGAGAACCGACATTTTTCACACAGTTTTGGCATTTTTCTGGGACATAGCCTATTTTTGCTATTTTTAGAGCTTTCCACCTCCTTCCAGTTAATGGTAGAAATGAGTTTGAAAGCAATAATGGATCCTGGAAAGCTGTACATCTTCGAAAAGTAGACACAATTCTGAATTCAGAAAGGGGTCATTTGTCTAAATCCATGAAGGTTTCTTTATAGAAACTAACAGTTAAATATTGGAATAATTGAAAATTTGTTATAACTTTTTCTAATTTTGACAGCTCTTGGAAAGCAATATACCGTTACATCCGTTAGACCTTCCTGGTTGTGGGGATATATAGGAGTTGTAGTTTCACCAAGAACCCGACGAACCCAGATCCAAAAACTGAGCAGCAATTTGCAATGGTATTTTTTCATTTCCTGGGTATACAGCACTTTGTCTTGGAAAATGTATACATGGAAAAATCTGTATGAAAGACACCTATGTATTTCTGAATTGGGTACAAATTATAGAGTTCAGAAACAGTATATAATTGCACATTTTCAAAATTGGGAATACTCATACTAGCATGAGAATTATTGGTCATTTTTCAAAAATATTTTTTTTTACACAATGTCTTTCATTGAAAGGGAGAAATGCATGAAAGCTCAATTGGTAATAACAGTTGATTTACAAATCTGAATTACCCCAAGTCTCCCGATAAAAACGGTACCTCACTTGTGTGGGTCGGCCTTGTGCATGAGACAGGAAACGGCGCAAAATGCAACGTGGTCGCACCTCAATTTCCCAGTGAAATCTTGCGCTCTTTGGACAAAGAGACTACCTTTTGTTTTTGAGCCCTAGCTCTGCCAGCACCTAGGGAAAACTAGCAAACCTAGGCATTTCTGAAAAGTAGACACCCAGGGGAATTCAGGATGGGGTGACTCGACTGCCTACCACCAGAGTTTGTTACCCAGAATCCCTTGCAAACCTAAGAATTTGACAAAAAAACACATTTTCCTCACATTTCTGTGGTGGAAAGTTCTGGAATCTGTGTGGATCAACAAATTTCCACCCACCCAGCGTTCCCCCAGGTCTCCTGAAAAAAATGGTGCCTCACTTGCGTGGGTAGGCATAGTGGCTGCGACATGAAACAGCGCAAAACGCAACATGGTCGCACCTCAATTTCCCAGTGAAATGTTGCACTATTTGGACAAAAAGACTACCTTTTGTTTTTGCGCCCTAGCTCTGCCAGCATCTAGGGAAACCTAGCAAACCTATACATTTCTGAAAACTAGATACTCAGGGAAATTCAGGATGGGGTGACTCGTCTGCCTACCCCCAGGTTTTGTTACCCAGAATCCCTTGCAAACCTAAAAATTTGACCAAAAAAACCACATTTTCCTCACATTTCTGTGGTGGAAAGTTCTGGAATCTGCGTGGATCAACAAATTTCCACCCACCCAGCCTTCCCCTAGGTCTCTCGAAAAAAATGGTACCTCACTTGCGTGGGTAGGCATAGTGGCTGCGACACAAAACAGCGCAAAACGCAACGTGGTCGCACCTCAATTTCCCAGTGAAATCTTGCGCTCTTTGGACAAAGAGACTACCTTTTGTTTTTGAGCCCTAGCTCTGCAAGCACCTAGGGAAACCTAGCAAACCTATACATTTTTGAAAGGTAGACACCCAGGGGAATTCAGGATGGGGTAACTCGAATGCCTACCACCAGGTTTTGTTACCCAGAATTCCTTGCAAACCTAAAAATTTGACCAAAAAAAACACATTTTCCTCACATTTCTGTGGTGGAAAGTTCTGGAATCTGCGTGGATCAACAAATTTCCACCCACCCAGCGTTCCCCCAGGTCTCCAAAAAAAATGGTACCTCACTTGCGTGGGTAGGCATAGTGGCTGTGACATGAAACAGCGCAAAACGCAACATGGTCGCACCTCAATTTCCCAGTGAAATCTTGCACTTTTTGGACAAAAAAACTACCTTTTGTTTTTGCGCCCTAGCTCTGCCAGCACCTAGGGAAACCTAGCAAACCTATACATTTTTGAAAAGTAGACACCCAGGGGAATTCAGGATGGGGTGACTCGTCTGCCTACCCCCAGGCTTTGTTACCCAGAATCCCTTGCAAACCTAAAAATTTGACCAAAAAAACCACATTTTCCTCACATTTCTGTGGTGGAAAGTTCTGGAATCTGCGTGGATCAACAAATTTCCACCCACCCAGCCTTCCCCCAGGTCTCTCGAAAAAAATGGTACCTCACTTGCGTGGGTAGGCATAGTGGCTGCGACACAAAACAGCGCAAAACGCAACGTGGTCGCACCTCAATTTCCCAGTGAAATCTTGCGCTCTTTGGACAAAGAGACTACCTTTTGTTTTTGAGCCCTAGCTCTGCAAGCACCTAGGGAAACCTAGCAAACCTATACATTTTTGAAAGGTAGACACCCAGGGGAATTCAGGATGGGGTAACTCGAATGCCTACCACCAGGTTTTGTTACCCAGAATTCCTTGCAAACCTAAAAATTTGGCAAAAAAAACACATTTTCCTCACATTTCTGTGGTGGAAAGTTCTGGAATCTGCGTGGATCAATAAATTTCCACCCACCCAGCGTTCCCCCAGGTCTCCCGAAAAAAATGGTACCTCACTTGCGTGGGTAGGCATAGTGGCTGCGACATGAAACAGCGCAAAACGCAACATGGTCGCACCTCAATTTCCCAGTGAAATCTTGCACTTATTGGACAAAAAGACTACCTTTGGTTTTTGCGCCCTAGCTCTGCCAGGACCTAGGGAAACCTAGCAACCTATAAATTTTTAAAAACTAGACACCCAGGGGAATTCAGGATGGGGTGACTCGTCTGCCTACCCCCAGGTTTTGTTACCCAGAATCCCTTGCAAACCTAAAAATTTGACAAAAAAACAACTTTTCCTCACATTTCTGTGGTGGAAAGTTCTGGAATCTGCGTGGATCAACAAATTTCCACCCACCCAGCGTTCCCCCAGGTCTCCAAAAAAAATGGTACCTCACTTGCGTGGGTAGGCATAGTGGCTGTGACATGAAACAGCGCAAAACGCAACATGGTCGCACCTCAATTTCCCAGTGAAATCTTGCACTTTTTGGACAAAAAAACTACCTTTTGTTTTTGCGCCCTAGCTCTGCCAGCACCTAGGGAAACCTAGCAAACCTATACATTTTTGAAAAGTAGACACCCAGGGGAATTCAGGATGGGGTGACTCGACTGCCTACCACCAGGTTTTGTTACCCAGAATCCCTTGCAAACCTAAAAATTTGACAAAAAAAACACATTTTCCTCACATTTCTGTGGTGGGAAGTTCTGGAATCTGCGTGGATCAACAGATTTCCACCCACCCAGCGTTCCCCCAGGTCTCCCGAAAAAAATGGTACCTCACTTGCGTGGGTAGGCATAGTGGCTGCAACATGAAACAGCGCAAAACGCAACATGGTCGCACCTCAATTTCCCAGTGAAATCTTGCACTTTTTGGACAAAAAAATTCCATTTTGTTTTTGCGCCCTAGCTCTGCCAGCACCTAGGGAAACCTAGCAAACCTATACATTTTTGAAAACTAGACACCTAGGGGAATTCAGGATGGGTGACTCGTCTGCCTACCCCCAGGTTTTGTTACCCAGAAGCCCTTGTAAATCTAAGATTTTGACAAAAACACATTTTCCTCACATTTCTGTGGAGGAAAGTTCTGGAATCTGCCTGGATCAACAAATTTCCACCCACCCCGCGTTCCCCCCGGTCTCCGGAAAAAAATGGTACCTCACCTGCGTGGGTAGGCATAGTGGCTGCGACATAAAACAGCGCAAAACGCAAGATGGTCGCACCTCAATTTTCCAGTAAAATGTTGCACTATTTGGACAAAAAGACTACCTTTTGTTTTTGCGCCCTAGCTCTGCCAGCATCTAGGGAAACCTAGCAAACCTATACATTTCTGAAAACTAGATACTCAGGGAAATTCAGGATGGGGTGACTCGTCTGCCTACCCCCAGGTTTTGTTACCCAGAATCCCTTGCAAACCTAAAAATTTGACCAAAAAAACCACATTTTCCTCACATTTCTGTGGTGGAAAGTTCTGGAATCTGCGTGGATCAACAAATTTCCACCCACCCAGCCTTCCCCTAGGTCTCTCGAAAAAAATGGTACCTCACTTGCGTGGGTAGGCATAGTGGCTGCGACACAAAACAGCGCAAAACGCAACGTGGTCGCACCTCAATTTCCCAGTGAAATCTTGCGCTCTTTGGACAAAGAGACTACCTTTTGTTTTTGAGCCCTAGCTCTGCAAGCACCTAGGGAAACCTAGCAAACCTATACATTTTTGAAAGGTAGACACCCAGGGGAATTCAGGATGGGGTAACTCGAATGCCTACCACCAGGTTTTGTTACCCAGAATTCCTTGCAAACCTAAAAATTTGACCAAAAAAAACACATTTTCCTCACATTTCTGTGGTGGAAAGTTCTGGAATCTGCGTGGATCAACAAATTTCCACCCACCCAGCGTTCCCCCAGGTCTCCAAAAAAAATGGTACCTCACTTGCGTGGGTAGGCATAGTGGCTGTGACATGAAACAGCGCAAAACGCAACATGGTCGCACCTCAATTTCCCAGTGAAATCTTGCACTTTTTGGACAAAAAAACTACCTTTTGTTTTTGCGCCCTAGCTCTGCCAGCACCTAGGGAAACCTAGCAAACCTATACATTTTTGAAAAGTAGACACCCAGGGGAATTCAGGATGGGGTGACTCGTCTGCCTACCCCCAGGCTTTGTTACCCAGAATCCCTTGCAAACCTAAAAATTTGACCAAAAAAACCACATTTTCCTCACATTTCTGTGGTGGAAAGTTCTGGAATCTGCGTGGATCAACAAATTTCCACCCACCCAGCCTTCCCCCAGGTCTCTCGAAAAAAATGGTACCTCACTTGCGTGGGTAGGCATAGTGGCTGCGACACAAAACAGCGCAAAACGCAACGTGGTCGCACCTCAATTTCCCAGTGAAATCTTGCGCTCTTTGGACAAAGAGACTACCTTTTGTTTTTGAGCCCTAGCTCTGCAAGCACCTAGGGAAACCTAGCAAACCTATACATTTTTGAAAGGTAGACACCCAGGGGAATTCAGGATGGGGTAACTCGAATGCCTACCACCAGGTTTTGTTACCCAGAATTCCTTGCAAACCTAAAAATTTGGCAAAAAAAACACATTTTCCTCACATTTCTGTGGTGGAAAGTTCTGGAATCTGCGTGGATCAATAAATTTCCACCCACCCAGCGTTCCCCCAGGTCTCCCGAAAAAAATGGTACCTCACTTGCGTGGGTAGGCATAGTGGCTGCGACATGAAACAGCGCAAAACGCAACATGGTCGCACCTCAATTTCCCAGTGAAATCTTGCACTTATTGGACAAAAAGACTACCTTTGGTTTTTGCGCCCTAGCTCTGCCAGGACCTAGGGAAACCTAGCAACCTATAAATTTTTAAAAACTAGACACCCAGGGGAATTCAGGATGGGGTGACTCGTCTGCCTACCCCCAGGTTTTGTTACCCAGAATCCCTTGCAAACCTAAAAATTTGACAAAAAAACAACTTTTCCTCACATTTCTGTGGTGGAAAGTTCTGGAATCTGCGTGGATCAACAAATTTCCACCCACCCAGCGTTCCCCCAGGTCTCCAAAAAAAATGGTACCTCACTTGCGTGGGTAGGCATAGTGGCTGTGACATGAAACAGCGCAAAACGCAACATGGTCGCACCTCAATTTCCCAGTGAAATCTTGCACTTTTTGGACAAAAAAACTACCTTTTGTTTTTGCGCCCTAGCTCTGCCAGCACCTAGGGAAACCTAGCAAACCTATACATTTTTGAAAAGTAGACACCCAGGGGAATTCAGGATGGGGTGACTCGACTGCCTACCACCAGGTTTTGTTACCCAGAATCCCTTGCAAACCTAAAAATTTGACAAAAAAAACACATTTTCCTCACATTTCTGTGGTGGGAAGTTCTGGAATCTGCGTGGATCAACAGATTTCCACCCACCCAGCGTTCCCCCAGGTCTCCCGAAAAAAATGGTACCTCACTTGCGTGGGTAGGCATAGTGGCTGCAACATGAAACAGCGCAAAACGCAACATGGTCGCACCTCAATTTCCCAGTGAAATCTTGCACTTTTTGGACAAAAAAATTCCATTTTGTTTTTGCGCCCTAGCTCTGCCAGCACCTAGGGAAACCTAGCAAACCTATACATTTTTGAAAACTAGACACCTAGGGGAATTCAGGATGGGTGACTCGTCTGCCTACCCCCAGGTTTTGTTACCCAGAAGCCCTTGTAAATCTAAGATTTTGACAAAAACACATTTTCCTCACATTTCTGTGGAGGAAAGTTCTGGAATCTGCCTGGATCAACAAATTTCCACCCACCCCGCGTTCCCCCCGGTCTCCGGAAAAAAATGGTACCTCACCTGCGTGGGTAGGCATAGTGGCTGCGACATAAAACAGCGCAAAACGCAAGATGGTCGCACCTCAATTTTCCAGTAAAATATTGTACTTTTTGGACAAAAAGACTACCTTTTGTTTTTGCGTCCTAGCTCTGCCAGCACCTAGGGAAACCTAGCAAACCTATACATTTTTAAAAACTAGACACCCAGGGGAATTCAGGATGGGGTGATTCGTCTGCCTACCCCCAGGTTTTGTTACCCAGAATCCCTTGCAAACCTAACAATTTGACAAAAAAACACATTTTCCTCACATTTCTGTGGTGGAAAGTTCTGGAATCTGCGCGAATCAACTAATTTCCACCCACCCAGCGTTCCCCCAGGTCTCCCCAAAAAAATGGTACCTCACTTGCGTGGGTATGCATAGTGGCTACGACATGAAACAGCGCAAAACGCAACATGGTCGCACCTCAATTTCCCAGTAAAATCTTGTACTTTTTGGACAAAAAGACTACCTTTTGTTTTTGCGCCCTAGCTCTGCCAGCACCTAGGGAAACCTAGCAAACCTATACATTTTTGAAATTTAGACACCCAGGGGAATTCAGTATGGGGTGACTCGTCTGCCTACCCCCAGGTTTTGTTACCCAGAATCCCTTGCAAACCTAAAAATTTGACCAAAAGAAACACATTTTCCGCACATTTCTGTGGTGGAAAGTTCTGGAATCTGCGTGGATCAACAAATTTCCACCCACCCAGCGTTCCCCCAGGTCTCCCGAAAAAAATGGTACCTCACTTGCGTGGGTAGGCATAGTGGCTGCGACATGAAACAGTGCAAAACGCAACATGGTCGCACCTCAATTTCCCAGTGAAATCTTGCACTTTTTGGACAAAAAGACTACGTTTCTTTTTTGAGCCCTAGCTCTGCCAGCACCTAGGGAAACCTAGCAAACCTAACATTTGTGAAAACTAGACACCCAGGGGAATTCAGGATGGGGTGACTCGTCTGCCTACCCCCAGGTTTTGTTACCCAGAATCCCTTGCAAACCTAAAAATTTGACAAAAAAACACATTTTCCTTACATTTCTGTGGTGGAAAGTTCTGGAATCTGCGTGAATCAACAAATTTCCACCCACCCAGCGTTCCCTCAGGTCTCCCGAAAAAAATGGTACCTCACTTGCGTGGATAGGCATAGTGGCTGCAACAGGAAATGGTTCAAATTGTACGGTGGTGAATTTACAATACCCTATTGAAAAACTACCTTGATTTTGGGGGGGGGCACCTGAGTTTTTGGCCCGGGGCTAGGTGGTCATCTTCGGAAACTACCAAACACAAACAGTTCTGAAAACTAGACACCCAGGGGAGTTCAGGGAGGTATGGCATGCGTGGGTCCCCCAATGTTTTACTACCCAGAATTCCTTGCAAACCTTAAAATTAGGTAAAAATATCACTTTTCCAAACTTTTATGCGTGGGATCTCCGTGCCGGCAAAAATGTCCTACCACCCAGCGTTCCCCTTGTTCTCCCGAGTAAAAGGATACCTCACTTATGTGAGTGCCCCAAAGCAGAACAGGCTAAAAATGAATTTTGAAAAAAGTAGTATTTAAGTTTTACAAATTAAGCCCCCCTACCTTAGTCACAGGCCTTTGGCCCACCCACACAAGTGAGGTATCATTTTACTCGGGAGAACAAGGGGATCACTGGTTAGTAGGACATTTGTGCCGGCAGCGAGATCCCACCAAAAAAAGTAAAGAAAAGTGGGTTTTTTTTAACCTAAATTTAAGGTTTGCAGGGGTTTCTGGGTAGGAAAACATTGGGGGACCCACGCATGCCATACCTCCCTGGACTCCCCCGGGTGTCTAGTTTTCAGAACTGTTTGGGTTTGGTAGTTTCCAAAGATGCTCGCCAAGCCCCGGGCCAAAAGCTCAGGTGACCCCCTAAAAAAAAAAGATCGTTTTGCTAAAGGTAATTTTTAGGTCTCCACCGTACGAATTGGGCCTTTTCCTGTTGCAGCCACTATGCCTACCCACGCAAGTGAGGTACCATTTTTATCGGGAGATCTGGGTGGGAGGTAATTTGTGTGAGCCAAGTGATGCCACGCTTTCCCACACAAAAAAGTGTGAAAAAATGATATTTCCCAGCTAAAATTGAGGTTTGCAAGGGATTCTGGGTAAAGGAACGTTGGAGGATCCACGCAAGCCATACCTCCTTGGAAGCCCCCGGGTGTCTACTTTTCAGAAATGTGTGGGTTTTGTAGGTTTCCCTAGATGGCCCTCTAGCACGGGGCCAAAAACCCAGGTAACCCCTCTTGCAAAAGCTGGTGGATTTGACAATGGTGACAATGTCAAGTCCACCAGCTTTTGCAAAGGGGGTTACCTGGGTGCCACTCAACTAGCAGTGTGTGTAGTGACCAACAGAAAGTAACTACTCACACACCGCCAGCCGAGCGCCAGTCCACCCACACCACCATCCAAGCACCAGACCAGGCACACCGCCAGCCAAACACCACTCAGCGCACACCGACAGCCAAGCACAACTCCGTGCACAGACAGCAAAGTACCACTCCACACACACCACCAGCCAAGCGCCACTCCACACACACCGCCAGCCAAGCACCACTCCGTGCATAGACAGCCAAGCACCGCTCCACGCACACCATCCAGCCAAGTACCACTCCACACACACCGCCAGCCAAACACCACTCCACACACACCACCAGCCAAACACCACTCCGTTCACAGACAGCCAAGTACCACTCCACAAATACCACCAGCCACACGCAACTCCTCACACACCGCCAGCCAAGCACCACTCCGTGCACAGACAGCCAAGTACCACTCCACACACACCACCAGCCAAGCGCCACTCCACACGCACCGCCAGCCAAGCACCACTCCGTGCACAGACAGCCAAGCACCGCTCCACGCACACCATCCAGCCAAGTACCACTCCACACACACCGCCAGCCAAACACCACTCCACACACACCACCAGCCAAACACCACTCCATGCACAGACAGCCAAGTACCACTCCACAAACACCACCAGCCAAACACCACTCCACACACACCGCCAGCCAAGCACCACTCCGTGCACAGACAGCCAAGTACCACTCCACAAACACCACCAGCCAAGCGCCACTCCACACACACCGCCAGCCAAGCACCACTCCGTGCACAGACAGCCAAGTACCACTCCACAAACACCACCAGCCAAGCGCAACTCCACACACACCGCCAGCCAAGCACCACACCGTGCACAGACAGCCAAGTACCACTCCACACACACCACCAACCAAGCGCCACTCGACACACACCGCCAGCCAAGCACCACTCCGTGCATAGACAGCCAAGTACCCCTCCACGCACACCACCAGCCAAGCGCAACTCCACACACACCGCCAGCCAAGCACCAGCTGGCACACACCACAAACACATTTAGAATTATTTTTTCCAAAATAACACTAAACAAACGGAAATACCTACAAATCAGCTAACACAAATTCTTAAACTAAACACTTTGCACTAATGCCAATCCTTGAAACAAACTAAACATTTTTACAGAATGCAGACCAGGCAATTCACTTTACAGCTCATTAAAACTCCCAAAACTTCTTTTGCGTGTGGTACGATTTAAAACAAGCTGACAGACACAATCCAGGCTTAGAAGGACAGTCAGGACAGTATATACGAGACTCCTTCCGCACGCCTCTTCGCCAACAGACTCTGCATCTTCTAGTCGGAAACTCTCTTGCGGTAGTGGAAGGAATAGATTCAGGAAAGTGGCGATCTTTCAATCTAGCCACTTCCTCCACCACTCCAAATCTAGGAACACTTGCCTGCTCCACAAGTACAAGGCTGCCTATTATAGACTCCTGTAACTTAACAAAAGGCATCTTCTTCTCAGGACAAGACTTCTGGTACACAACAAAAGCATTAAAGGATGCCAAGTGGAACAGATGGATAGCCAACTTCTTGTACCAAACGTAAGCCTTTCGAAGAGCAGCATAAGGTTCCAACCTCTGATCTACTCTGTCAACACCACCCATGAACTTATTGTAAGCTAAAATGCACACAGGTTTGCGCACTTCAGCAACCTGACCCCAAACAGGCACTGGTTCTTTACTTTCATCGTGGATAGTAGTCAGCATGTACACATCTCTCTTGTCTGAAAACTTCACAGCTAGAAGCTCCCCACATCGCAATGCCGTAGACTGTCCCCGCACAAGCCTTTTGCAAACAAGTTCCTTTGGGAAACCTTTACGGTGACTGCGCATTGTGCCACAAGCAACAGTGCCCACTTTGGCCAACTCCTGGAACAACCGCACACCAGTGTAGAAGTTATCTACATATAAATGATGGCCTTTGTTAAATAATCCTCTACCTAGTTCCCACACAATTTTCTCAGTCACTCCAAAAGTAGAAGGACAACCAGGAGGGTTAATGCTGGACTCCTTACCAGTGTACACCCTGAAATTGTAGACATATCCAGTCTCACTGTCACACAGCATATACAGTTTGATTCCATAGCGTGCCCTCTTACTAGGAATGTATTGCCTAAAAACCAAGCGGCCCTTGAACAACAGCAAAGACTCATCCACTTGAATTTCTTTACCAGGTGCAAAGATCTCAGAAAAACGATCAACAAAGTGATCAAGGACAGGCCGAATTTTAAATAAACGGTCACAATCAGGGTGATCGAGTGACAACGCTAAACTATTATCAACAAAATGCATCATCCGAAGAAGAAGCATATACCGATCACGACTTATGACTGCTGGAAATATAGCTGTTGCCATCAAGGGACTAGTGGACCAATATGAAGTCATTGATGGCTTCCTTAGCAAGCCCATCAAAAAAGTTAATCCCAAAAACTTCTTCATCTCTTCAACATTTGTGGGAGTCCTCCGGATTGCTCTAGAGTAGGGCTTAAGGCTGGCACTGTTGGCCCTCAAAAATTGTTCTGCATACAAATAACTTTGATCAACAATCTCTTGCAAAAACACATCGTCAAAAAAACATCTGAAAAAAATGTATTGGCAGAAAATTCTCAGTATTCACTCTACACCCAGGAACACCAGTGAACTCTGGCAATGCCGGCTGCACCATGCCAGGGGTAACCCAGAGGTCATCCCTATCAACGGGGGGAGCAGCCACCCCAGCCTGCAGCCCAGAAGCCTCTTGCTGCTGTTCACCAACGGGAAGCCTAACAGCCACAGATACTTCTGGCTGCACAACACCAACAGAAGACATAGCATCCCCAGAGGGCTCTTCCTGCACTACACCAACGGGAAGCCCAGCAGCCTGAGATGCTTATTGCTGCACTACACCACCGGGAAACCAAGCAGGCCCAGATGCCTCTTGCCGCTCTACACCAATGGGAAGCCTAACAGCCACAGATGCCTCTTGCTGCACTACACCAGCAGGATGACAAAAAGCACCAGATGCCTCTTGGCGCAACAAAGCAATGTGAAGCCTTTTGGGTGCAGGCTCCGGCCCACATGCCTCTTGCCGACGTAAAAAGAAAGGAAACCTTGCGGCCCTAGGCAGCAGCACAGATGCCTCTTGGCCCACTACCGGCACATCAATGTCCTCCTCTACCATAGGCCCTTCATTAGCACTAGAAGAAGATTCATCATCCGATGATGATGATTCCATGCGAAGAGAAAACTCACTGCCTGAATCTTCTGCCCCTACCTGGGAGTCAGAATCGGACTCAGTCTCTGAACCATGGTCAGAGGAAGACTCAAAAAGCAAACCAAGAACCTGCTGAGCAGTAATCCTGTGACTAGCCATTATCCTTACAAAGCAAAAAGACTGCACACACAAGTGAACAACAACCTACACTGTGCAAAGTAAGAAGTAAACAAGGTAAGGCTTTCACAAAAAGATGAATACAATCCAAAACAATTTCACTCTTACCAAATATAGCTACACTCACCAGCACCTACTCTGTTGAGACACAGCAAAAAGAAATGATATCCCACTAGAAAGAAAAAAAGAGATGACAGTTTAGAAAACAAAGTGCACATCAAACACTAATGATGAAAAAAAAAAAACACAGAGCCACACAAACTGCTAGAAGTACAACCTTTTTCAAAAAGACAAACATCAAGGGAAAGTAGTACAAAATACATTCACTTACCAAGCACAAGCAACTACACAAGCTGCAAACAGACACGCAACCTACAACAATCCAAACAGCAAAAGCCTGGAACAAGACAAAAATAGAAAAGAAAAAAAAATATTACCACATTTCACAAACAATATAACAATTAAAACAACAACACACAAATTTGCCCCCCAAATTTAAATTCGGCCAGATGGGCCATCAAATAGGGCTTAGACCAATGGGGATTAGATGAGGTTTAACATCAAGACACTGGTTAATTTTTTGAATTTTTTTTACTGCCTGACCCCTTTGGTGCCAGTCAGTCTTTTGCTCCTACCAGTACCCCATCACACAGGGGCAGTAAGGACATTCATACACCTTTTGTACGTGTTACACATACAAAACATTCACACCGCCAGCCGCCAGCGCCATTCAAGGGCCCATCACTTTCACACGCCCACATATCTGACACAGCAACTACAGAAAATGATGGACTGCGTAGAGTGTCACTCAACTAGCAGTGTGTGTAGTGACCAACAGAAAGTAACTACTCACACACTGCCAGCCGAGTGCCAGTCCACCCACACCACCATCCAAGCACCAGACCATGCACACCGCCAGCCAAACACCACTCAGCGCACACCGACAGCCAAGTACCACTCCACGCACACCATCCAGCCAAGCGCCACTCCACATAAACCACCAGCCAAGCAGCATTCCGTGCACAGACAGCCAAGTACCACTCCACGTACACCACCAGCCAAGCGCCACTCCACGCACACCGCCAGCCAAGCACCACTCCGTGCACAGACAGCAAAGTAGCACTCCATGCACACCACCAGCTAAGCGCCACTCCACACACACCGCCAGCCAAGCAGCACTCCGTGCACAGACAGCAAAGTACCACTCCACACACACCACCAGCCAAGCGCCACTCCACGCACACCGCCAGCCAAACACCACTCAGCGCACACCGACAGCCAAGTACCACTCCACACACACCGCCAGCCAAGCACCACTCCACGCACACCGCAAGCCAAGCGCCACTCACCGCCAGTCAATCACCGCTCTACGCACACCATCCAGCCAAGTACCACTCCACACACACCGCCAGCCAAACACCACTCCACACACACCACCAGCCAAACACCACTCCGTGCACAGACAACCAAGTACCACTCCACGCACACCACCAGCCAAGCGCCACTCCACACACACCGCCAGCAAAGCAGCACTCCGTGCACAGACAGCCAAGTACCACTGCATGCACACCATCCAGCCAAGCGCCACTCCACACACACCGCCAGCCAAACACCACTCCACGCACACTGCAAGCCAAGCGCCACTCCACACACAACGCTAGCCAAGCGCCACTCCACACACACCGCCAGCCAAGCACCACTCCGTGCACAGACAGCCAAGTACCACTCCACGCACACCACCAGCCAAGCGCCACTCCACACACACCGCCAGCCAAGCACCAATCCACACACACCGCCAGCCAAGGCAGTAAGGACAAAAAAAGACCAACCGGCACCAAGGGAGGCGGACAGTAAAAAACAACCAAAATTAAAACCAACATTGGAACAAAACTCAAATCCTAGGGCCTAGTGGGCCAAAAAACAGGAGGCAAAACATAAAAAAAGGGCTGATTTGCCCCAAGGGCGGGCAGAAATTCAAAAACATAATTACTTGCCACCAGGAAGCGACCCTTGCCCAAGGGGTCGCTTCCTAAAAACTAAATTTAAATTCCCTGGTGCTAGTGGGCATTTTCTGCCCCCCCCCCCCTGGGGGCAAAACGGCAAAAAAAACGGTCCGTTTTGCCCCCAGGGTGGACAGAAAAACAAAAACACAAGTATGGCCACCTGGAAGCGACCCTTACCCAAGGGGTCGCTTGCCAAAACAAACACATTGCCCCAACAAAAATCCCTGGTGCTAGTGGGAAATTTCGGCCAAAAAACGGGCCAATTTGCCCCCAGGGGGGGCAGAAAAACAAAAAGTTAATTGGGAGGCCACCTGGAAGCGACCCTTGCCCAAGGGGTCGCATCCTAAAAGCTAAAAACAAAATCCCTGGTGCTAGTGGGCATTTTCTGTCCCCCCTGGGGGCAAAACGGCAAAAAAAAACGGGCCGATTTGCCCCCAGGGGGAACAGAAAAACGTAAACAAAAATCATGGCCGCCATCTTGGCACCAAAAAACAACCCTGGTGCTAGTGGGGAATTTCTGCCCCCCCCTGGGGGCAAAACGGCCAAAAAAACGGGCCGATTTGCCCCCAGGGGGGGGCAGAAAAACGAAAACATTATCAGACCCCGCCTGGAAGCGACCCTTGCCCAAGGGGTCGCTTCCTATAAACTAAAATTAAATCCCTGGTGCTAGTGGGGGCATTTCCGCCGCACAATCGCGACGCTGTGCGCGATCGTGAGGCAGAAATGCCCTGCAAAGAGACATCAGGGGAGAGGAAAATCTCTTTCCTCTCCCCTGATGCCTCTTCGCTGCCCCAAACCCCCGCCAGACAGGAGAAACCTACCTTCTTCTCTGGCGCTCAGGAAGCAAATGGCTTCCCGAGCGCTGGGAATCCCTGATGATGTCAGCGCGCGCTGTGCGTGCTCACGTCATCAGGGATTCCCATGGGGGGGGGGGCGGGGACGGCAGCGGAAACTCTTCCGCTGCCGCCCCCAGCAAAAAAACCAAGATCGGAGACCCTCGGGGGGAGCGCCAGCGCTTCCCCCGAGGGTGGGGCTGATGACGAGCTGGCCTTGTCATCCGCGCACGACCGGTGCGCGCCATGACGAGCCCAGCTCGTCATCAGCGCCGAAGGAGTTAATGAAGTACATGCCAGCCCCTGGTTAGAGAATGTCCCATAGTCCAGACTCTTTTTTTTATTTTATAATTTTTTTATTGTTTTTTCCCCTTTTATGCAAGGAATAATGATTCTTCAAAACATACATAGATAGATAAGTGGGGTCAGCAACAAATCAGGCATTTACAATAACAATTATGGCAGCAAAGACGTTAGGAAAAAAAAATACATAACAGCATTTTTAAACAAAAAAATCGATACACAGCAATTAGATCATTGTTTTTTAAATCCAGTCAGCCACAGGAGCCCAGATCTTTGCCCCCGCTACCCTCTTCCTATTCCCCTTGGTCTTATAAATAGCTGCTTCCAGATTATACATCACCAAGAGTCTTGCACGCCAGGAAATAAAGGACGGAGGGTCAGGGGATATCCAATCCTTCGTGATACATGCGCGCACAATCGCCATACATATGAACACAAAAGAAATCGTTGCTTTAGATTTTATTTGTGCATCAGAGCCTGAATGAACCCCAGTCAACACCAATTC
The DNA here is from genome assembly GCF_964261635.1 of Lissotriton helveticus. NCBI lineage: Eukaryota > Metazoa > Chordata > Amphibia > Caudata > Salamandridae > Lissotriton > Lissotriton helveticus. The sequence goes on from NC_136072.1 coordinate 258,778,751, forward strand.
CCCGGTAATACCCACTGGTGAACCAATTAACAAAGCAAGAAAACGTTCAATGGACAAAAATAATTCGGCCAATTTAGGGCATGTATAAAACATATGCACAGCGTCGGCAGCGAAACAGCCGCATCTATTGCATTTAGTTCCGGCTCCTGTGCCCCATTTAGAAATTTTACCAGGAGTATAGTACATGTCATAAATAGCCATATAGTGCTGTGCCCGCATCATACCCGTTAGCAAAAACCTCATTCGCTAAGGAGATAGAACTACTTATATCAATTCCCTCTATATATTCAGCTTCCTTGCCCACTTCTCTTGACATTGCTCTATATCATCTGGTAATTCTTTTATCAGGTCAGAGTAAAACAGACCTATAGGCGTTCCTTTTCACATCCAATCTATTAGAGAACATTTTTAAGTTGAGACACCGAGCCCGGACCTAGAGTATTGATAAAACTACGAATTTGCAAGTATTTGAAAAAATCATGTTTTGACATGATATATTGTGCTTGTAGCTCAGTGAAAGGAGGGAGTTGGCCATTCGGACAGAGATCTCCTAAATGGCGAATTCCCTTCTGACGCCATCTAAATACTGTTTGGTCTCGAAAGATCAGAGGAAGTACACCAGCGGCTTCCAATGGAGTATAGGCATTTATATTCGAAAGACCCAAATGCCGCTTAACCCGTCTCAATGCAGCATATGCGGCTTTCTGAATTTAAAATTTCGTTTTTTTGAAATAACTTGGTTCCAATACTTTAACCAAGCAGCTGTTGGCCTCTTAACCGAGCCCGAACTCGTGGCAAGGCAAAGACCTAACCCTACACCCGACAAACAGCTGGGAAATAAATTGCAAAACTGCCGCCCAATTATAAAACAAAAAATGCGGGATGCCCCAGCCCACAGAAGATCTAGGCAGCACCATCTTTTTGTATGCCCTTCTGTGCCTTTTGTAGCCCCACAAAAATCTAGAGCTAATATTCTCAAGTCTTTTAAAATAGGATGCTGAAAATTCGAGTGGGATGGTTCTAAACAGGTAAAGGAGTTTGGGCAACACAAGCATCTTTAAAACATTCGACCTCCCATGCAAAGATAAATGAAGATGATCTATTCGCTCTAACATTAGGTTCACTTTATTTAAAACAGGATTCATGTTGATCTCAGGGATCTTATTAATTGGTGTGCATAGCTTAATTCCCAAGTAGGTGGCTTCCGAGACGGTAGATATCCCATCAGGAGGATTGCCACCGATACATAAAATCTGTGTTTTGGTTAAATTTAGCTTGTACCCAGACAGGAGCCCATATTTAAATGCCAAACCTTGGATTATTGGCAATGCGGAAGCGAGCTTAGTAGTATCGATGACAATATCATCCGCATAAGCAAGAGCTCTTTACTCAATATCACAGACTTTGACTGGTTTAAAATCGATAGAATGGTTTAATTTAGACAAAAAAATCAATATATAAAGAAAATAATAAGGGAGAACATGGAAATCCTTGTCGGGTACCGCGACTAGTTGTAAAGGGCTCTGATTCTCTACCTCCTAGACCTGTACGAGCAGTAGGGCGCCAGTATAAGGATTTCACTGCTTGCAGCATACCAGGTCGAAACCCCTTCAGGAGTAGGACCTCCCACAAGTATGGCCAAGACACCTTGTCGAATGCCTTCTCGGCATCCAACAGGGTGATTCCAATTGTAATCTTTGTTGCTTCGCAATCCATCAACGATATCACCCCCCGAACATGATCGGCAGTGTCCCGGCCGGGAATAAATCCATGCTGAAATTGTGACACCAAAGTTGAAATACTCCTCGATAAGCGCTCAGCTAAAATTTTGGAATAAATTTTACTGTCGGAGTAATTAATGAGATTGGTCTGTAAGAAGATGGTAAGAGGTGGGATTTGTCTTTTTTTAAGAATACCATAATTATGGAATTCCGCCAAGACGGAGGGGTATGCCCCTTTGTGCAGTCAGAAAAGTCCCCAACATTTGTTCTCTCAAGACAGACCAAAAAGTTCTGAAAAATTCAAGCGGAATCCCATCTGGTCCCACCGCCTTACCAACAGCAAGAGATTTTATTGCTACCTCAAGTTCCTCACAAGTGATATCGGCATCAAGCTCTTCTTTTTGATTGGTAGTTAACTTAGGAAACTACTTGTTCCCCCAAAACTCTGCTACTTTCCCTTCTATTTCCATGATATCCTCATTCATATAAAGATGCGTATAGAATTTACTAAAAATCTCCAACACTTTTGCAGGTTTCGCATGAAGTTGCCCCTGCTCATCTTGAATTGAGTCGATCCACCTGGCTACCTCTTTCTTCCGTAGCCTTTTATCTAATAACCGCCCGAGTTCTCCTCTACCTCATAAAGGTCAGATCGATGTGCTGCAATTTGGACAGCTAGTTTAGTAGCAAAAGTTTGATACACCCTCATTTTCTGAACAGCAAAATCGATCGAAATTTGTTCACAATCCTGACCGCTGGTGATTGCCAACATGAAGTTAGTTTCAAGACAGCAAAGTTTGTTCATCTCATCAACATATTCTGTCCTTAATCTACGTTGTTTATTAATGGAGTAACTTAAGGTCTCTTCCCGCACTCCTGAATTGAAGGCGCCCAATACCATGCTCACTGATGCTGATCCGCATTTCAGTTAAAAAAACTCCGATAACCACTTAGACATTTGTACACAATAATCTGGATCTATTAAAAGTTGGTGCTCAAATGTCCAAGGTTTTTGAGGGGACCCATACAGTGTTTCTATTTCTAATTCTAAAATAATCGGGTTGTGGTCCAAGATTATTTTAGGTTGGATATCAAACCTGGCATTGGTTGATAGTTCTGTGGATATAAAAAAAGAGTCCAGTCGTACATGTTTCTGGTGAGGGGCAGAAAAAAAAGTTTTTACCTGGGGCACCCAGTCCTTTCAGCCACCAGACATCTACTAGTCCGAAATCATTATGGAGACCCCTTGTAGCTTTGAAAACTCTATTCTTTTTGACGTCATACCGAAGATTACCCAGAATGTCTACATCACCTCCCATGTGGAGATTGAAAACCCCACATAGGATTAATGAAGATGGCCAATTAGCCAGCTCGATACTAAGATTGTTCAAAATGTCGGGATCATTGGAGTTGGGACCGTAAAATGAACAAATAGTCACCACCAGGCCATCTATTCTCAACTCAATAATCACCCACCGACCATATCGGTCTGCCTTAGTGCGCTTGCACTCCCACCCAAATTTCTTCAAAATGGCAAACCCTCTTGAGGTTGATCCTTGCCGTGTGCAGCACACAAGTTCCAGAACTAAATCTTTTAACCATGTCCTGTCATTCCATGCAATATGTGTTTCCTAAACACACAACAGATCTACCGTCATTGTCTTAAGAATCTGAGCCATGACCCCTCTTTTTTCCTGTTGTTCAGCCCGCATATGTTCCACGAACAAATAGCAAATTTACCCATCCTTAAATAAGAGTTGTTTTATCATGACTGAAAGACTCAGCCATTTCCGTCTCACCACATTATTTGATGCATTAATAAATGCTATAGACTCAACAAAGCATAAAGATGCTGAAATACTTTTATTCAACCACGACTTACTACCTTTCAAGTGCACCCCCATCACCATTGATTTCCTTGCCCCACAGCCCCCCAAAACCCCCTCCCTCTTACAGCCCCTGCACCCCCACCTACCCATGAGCCCACCCAAATGGAGCAGAGGGACTGAATAGCCCCTATTGGTGATAGAGAGAAAGGATTGAGTGCTCCCCTCCTGACCCCTCCCGCCCCCTCAAAAAAAGAGACAAGAAATAGAAGAAGCACTATGCGCTACGACAATAACCTTTGCAGCTATCTCGGAGGTAAAGAATAATGTTTTTTCTTTGTGGATAACCTTAAGCTTGGAAGGATTTAATAGAAAGCCTTGCGCCCCTTTCGCTTGGAACAGCGGAATTAGGTGACGGAAGAGCCACCATTGTTGGACAGTGGCCTGACAGTATTCTGGGTGCACAAAAAACTCACAACCCTTTGCTCTTCTCTTACGATCCGGGCGTGCTAAATCATATAGGAATAAGAAATTACTCAGGCAAATCATTATTGCCCTGGGTTTGGCCTCAGCTCCTCTAGCACCCCCCCCCCGCAGCTGAAAAGGAAATCTGAGCACCCTTTGAAGCTCAAACTCCCACTTCCACTGATTTAGTTCAGGAAAAGCTTCCACACATAAATCAATTACAAATTAGCGAATATCTTACCCTTTTGGTCCTTCTGGGACACCCAGTATACGCAAATTGTTCCTCCTCGACCTGTTTTCAATGTCAATTAGTTTCCAATTTATATCATCATGCGTCGAATGAAGGGAAGAGACATCAGATTTCTGTAAAACAAATTCGTCCTCCATTGAAGAAATTCTTCCCTCAGCTTCTCCAATCTTTACTGACAACTCCGTACAGGACTTAACAACACGCCGCACCGTGTTCTGAAATTTACGCACTGCACCATGAACCCGGAGACTTTCCGCCTTTGTCTCCTCACGGTGTGACATGATGGCCTGATATATGGTAGTGAGGGTGATGTCATTGTCAGTTTCCCCAAAATTGACCCCTAGGCCCCCTCTATTATCATTCATCCCAACCGATTGGGGAGCAGATTGTGGTACGGTAGAGAGATCTAGAATAGGTGATCCATCGTTGCCTATTACCCTGGCAGGCAATGCGTCAAGCCGATGTTTTGCCTCCTGTGCTTTTCGAACCATGCATCTGTCTCCTGAGAATAATAAACTGTTCTCCTCTTCCTCAAGAGGGACAGAGCTAGTTAAACTCCCATCATCCGCCCAGTCAGCACCCACACTTTCAGCCTCCGAGGTAATGGAGACGTCAGACATTGAATAAAATTTTCCCCCTGAGTCTACAGATTCCACCTAGGTGCCCGCTTCTCTAGTGAGGATTCCACTACCAGTCACAGTCCCTTGAGACAGTTAATCATCGGGGCCACTAGAAACAGCTAGAGGAATAGCTGGAAGCAAGCCATTTCCAATATCAGGTACACCCTCACCTACAGCTTGGGGAAGAGCAGCATTCACATCAATGAATTCTGAATCAGCCAAAATATTAGCCTGCTCATTTCCACTACTTTCCCCCACAAGGTTCAGTTTGTTAATCGGAAGAGAGGCACATAGTATTGAGGCAGAAATCTTTAAACTATCTGGTGCCGCGTTTGGTATGCCAGAAGTAATATTGTAATATTGCTGGTGTTCAAGGCTAATAACGCCACAGTTTGATCTGCCTGCAACACCTTAGTCTTGCTTAGCATTTTTTTCCTAAAAATCTTGGGAATGGTTACCTTTAGTCCTGCCCCATCCACGGATTGCACAGCACACTAGGTCAGGAACTGCTGCGTGGCAGAAATTTCAGGCATTTCCAGAGTCGCGACACCTTGCCCCGTATTTGTAAAAAAAAAGAAAATGGTGTTGTTGCGGCTGCCGCTGCACGTGTCTTCAGACCTTTGGGAGCCGCGTTAGAGCTGGCGTTCTTAGGACCCATCCCGGCCAAACTATTCCTGCTCCTGTTCCGGTCTGGTTCTTCAGCAGGGCCCTGTGTCTGCTGGCCGGCTGCCGCAGCTCTCTCCTCCCAACGCCAGGAGCCAAGCACTGAATTGCCGAGGCGATAACCGCAGAGAACGGTGAGATGTAGGTAAAGGCGTCGTTTGTTTAAAACTGTAAATGACAACAGCCGCAGCATTCCGAATCCCGACGAGCTCTAGACGCTTCACGCTTCTTCAAAACTCCTTCACGAGCATGCCGCGGGCAGGGGGGAAGGTAAAGGAGAGCACTCGCGTCCTGCCTCACTCGGACACAGCCGTGTCTGCCATCTTGCTCCCCCTGATTGCTGTCCTCCCCATAGTCCAGTCTCAATAGAATCAAGGCCTGGATAATTGTCCACTGTGCCTAAAAGGGTAGTATCCACATGATTTATTTTAGCTAGTTTGGAACTGCGAAGAAGGCTGAAGCTACCGTTGGAGATTTGAAATCTCATGTATAGATTGTCGTCTAGCCAGAAAAAGATGTTCTTGGCCTTAGAGGCTGGCAAGGAGAGGTCTCCTAAGGTATCAGGCAACTGTTGGGGACCCCACAGAAGAGAGTTCTTATCCATCAACATCCTTGGTTAGACTCCAATTGACTTCAATGGAGGCCTGTGTTCTGACCGACAACACAGGCTCCCATTAAAAAAAGGAGTGCTTGTGGAAAACCTAGTACCCTGTGGTACCTGCCACACCATGCATGGTTGGAAAGAGGGGACCCATGGGTACGCCACAGGCCCCATTCGGAGGTCTGCGGGTGAAGGGGGGCCTGCTGTGGGCCCCCAAAGTTGGATTCCGACAGCCGATCCATGGCGGACAAACCGATTCAGGAGGCTGTCCGAATCCGACATCATAATGTGTCGGTCGGAAACAGGGTCCACAGATCTGTACGATTCGGCTCCGACTGAACTCGGTTTCTGAGAATTCCAATCGAAACCGAGTCGGAACGACCGAATGGTTTCCGACTATCATAAATCGGTCTGTCGAGTGTGTTTCTGAGTCTGTCGGAAAAGCGGGTTCCGAATCGGATTCTGGCAAACCGAATGCCGTTTGGAGCCTTTCCGATCAACATCATAATCAGCCCCTTTGTGTTGTGCATTCTTTTAAATTAATTTTTAAAATCCAATAGAAGTTTAAATGATTAATTTATTATTTTTATATGAGTTCATTATTACATTTTAAAATATGAAGTAAGTAATGTTTAATGTATTCTACCTTTAGAACACTAAAACGTATTATATACACATATAATATAAAAGTCAAAATATTTTTATTTATTTAATATTATTTCCTATGGGGTGTTATAATTAGTTTCTGCCTCCATTACTTTCAAGGGATTAAGTTGCAGTACCTGTGAGTGGCCATTTGTCATTCTTGACTCACTCCAAGGCTGGGTTGGAGTACATAAACTACTGTTTTGTAACCTTGTAGTAGTTTGTGAATAGCAACGATCTTACTTATTTTTGTGTGGGTGTTTGTGTTATCACATACATCCCTAAATGCCTCTTTACCCTGCATCCAAAACTCTCATATGTAAAAATAACCATTCCCTATGTTCCAGCCACTTCTAAGACCCTCCTAGGTTTATTAGACAAACATATATCTATATGTTGAGAGATCTCTCTCAGTTTGGCAGAGATCTCAGCTTAGATGAGATTGGAGAGGCTGAGGACTCCGCACTTAGGTCTGTGAACAGCATTTTGTTTTACGTGAGCAGTACAACTGTAGTAGTACTTTACTTATGATAAAATGCAGTTTCTTAATAGGCACCTTTGTGTTTTATTAAATTTATATGCAATTGTTATTTTTTTTACATTTAAGATTTTCATTGCATTTAGACAATGTCATGTTTTCTTCCTTTTGCTTCCTTTTATTTTTGTAGCATATGCTTGCAACATTTTTTTTTAAATAAATCAAACATTGTACTAGCATTTCAAGGTCAAATCAATTGGCTTTTCCAAAGCTTATTGTGTGTTATTTTCCTACACATTTAAGGATTGTGATTGGAGTGTTTTAGTGTGAAAGTAAAAATGATTTTTTATAAAGACAATAACAGATCTGATTTGGATAAATAACCCATCTATTCTAAATAGCACTTCAAAAATACTGTTGGTTGATACAGAACAGGATGATATCTGTTGGAGATAAAGGACTGCACAAAGCGGAACAGTTGCGATAAAGTGCTTATGAAAACAAGATAATGATTGTGGTGTAAGCTGGTGTGATCTTTCAGTTCCTGATTACTTACAGAGATATGTGATGCAAAATGAAGCCCCATCTGCCGGACACTATTTTGTGAAACCCTAGTAACAGTTCTGATTATCTGGGTGCGGTTATACATTGTATTTTCTAAAGCATGATATTCTAGGTTGGCTGTTTAATTTTTTACAGTGAGAATATGAAAATCTGTAATCTTAGTATATGTAAATGTAATTTGCACTTGTATAGCGCCTATTACCCAGGGGTCTCTAAGCGCTGTACGAATACCGCTGTGGAACCCTTCCTGGCCTGTTCCTGTGAGGTGTCCACTTCTGGGCACCCCCAAGGTGAAGCCAGGCATCCTAGCATTGTTAGATTAAGCAAGCTATTGCCCAGAATTGCAGAGTGGAACCCTTGATTAGAGTAGGCACCGAGGTGAGAATTATCGGGTCCGAGGACATTGAGCCCAAAACCCTGCCGCGACAGGGATTGAACCCTGGTCCCGGGCCAGACCTCTGCCTCAGGGTCTGCCGCTCTAATCGGTGAGCCACACTTCTCCATATATTAACCAAGTGAGAGGCACGCTCTCTTTATTCACTGTATATTAATCACCAAGGCCCAGATGTACAAAGCGTTTTTGCTTTCGCAAATGGGCGATTCACAGAATCACCACGTTTGCAAACACAAAAAAGCATTTTAGTATGTATAAACCCGAACTGCGATTCAGTACCACTTTACCTAATTGCACTTTTTGTTTGCAACCAAATACTGAGTTGATATTTGGAAGGGATATTCCATCCAAATACTGAAACGGAATGATATGTAATAATGTTTTATGACCAAATTCGGGTTGCACAACATTAATAATTTACAGACTACTAACATGTAGTGGTAAAACTTTTGAAATTCCCTCTATGTTAACGTAAAAAAAAGTGTGTTAAAGAGGAGTCAGTGGTCCACACGACAACTGTGTCTTCTTAACAAACAAAAAAAAGCAAAGAATTGTTTCTTTTTAAACACAATCCGATTTCTTATGGGAACAGGCTGCATTTTTTTGTAAAAAGGTTGCTTTATTAAAAAGCAATCACAGACATGAGATCTACTGACCCAAGCAGAACGCCATCCTTGTGATGGCAGCAATTCCAAGTGGCTCACAAATTGTGGCCTATCTCATTAATCACTAATTTCAAATGAAAACTTTCAAACATTAGGATTTTCGATATCTACGTTGCGATTTAGTAAAAAGCGCAAATTTGGAAATCCCAATCACTAATCTTGATACATATGGTCCCATATTACTTAGCGCTCCAGAAACACAATTTTTCATTCAGTAGGTGCATTTTAGGGTGCGTGATTTAGAGCAAGACTCTAATGGGAAATCATCTGACTTAAACAGTAATTATTAGTACCAGAAGAAAATTCACTCTAGAATTTCCTCTACAAATCAAGTAATAATGAGGCCCATCCTCCTGATTTTGGCTCCAAATTAGTGAAGGAGATAGCATGTAATCTTTTGAAAAGCATTGCTAACATAATTTCCTTCAAAAGACCTTGATTATGAGAAGCTACTCAGTTCCAATGCGGTGGGAAATGGGATTTAGCAGCTCCATTAAAATTACAAGGAGTACTGAAACAAGTCTGACCTGGTGTCTTTCACCCAGGGAAAGCAGCTGAAATTTCTGGGTAAAATACTGGGTGTGAAATTAGGATTAACCAGGAGATTCGGAATTGGGATTAGTACTTCCCTGGTAATTCCTCATTTCTAAGGAGACCACGAGAGTCTGCTGCTAATCCCTCTTAACCCCACTACCTAGAGTGACCAAAGCCCTGATTTCAGTAACTTTAGGGTAGAGGTTAAGAAGCAGGCTACTGAAGATTTCAGAATTAATGACTGAGTATTATCACAGTTATCACCCCTGGAGGATTTTATGCTAATAAATTGCCATATCCACATAAAAACATGACAATTGTGTTAGACTTGGCATCCTTGGCATGTTTCCCCCTGAGTTATTTCCTTCAGACCTCTCGTTTTTGTTGACATATTTTTTGCTGGCCTTAGCACTCTGCAACTTTTACCACTGCTAACCAGTGCCTGCGCTCTTTTCTTAAAAACATGGTAACATTAGCTTATACTCAATTGGCATATTTAATTCCCTAGTAAAGTGCAATAAATATGCCTTTGGGCTCAATCAGTGTTTGTCTTGCACAGCCTAGGGTGATACATACTGCCACCACAAACCTTACACTAGGAAGTTGGACACTTTGTAAAGATTATAAAGATCCGGAGACAAGTTGTCTCTTACCATCTCTGGGGTGCTACAGGCGATTCTTTCCTGAATGCCTTTATCACTTTTTCCAATTTCCAGTTCTCACCGGCCTTTGCCGTTTTCGTTTATCTACTAGTTTTAATGAATCACAGGCACACATTGTGCTCCCACCCTAAGGACAAAAAACAGGATGCTGCGTACATAATTACCAACCACCACAAATAATACCCACTAACAGGTGTGTGCCTATCAATATAGTTTTTTTCCTTGAGCTCTCGGAGAGGTCGTTCTGCATGACACCCATCAGACACGCCTACTTATAGGTTCTAGATAAACCTAATTGCTTTTTTATTGTCCTCCCACTTCCCTGATAGCAACTTTCACTTCTTTGTATTTGGTGACCTGACCTGTACTTGAGTGAGGGTTCTAGACTTTCACTACAAGAACCAGCCTTCTGTGTGAACAGTATTGTACCCCATATACTGGATGTAAGTTATTCATTATTACAATACACAGTCATTACTAGTTAGATGAGCATATCTTCTCTCGTGTTTACTTTTTGTCAACAAGCTACTTTTCGTAACTAGTTGAGTTAATTTCTTTATACCTCACATTTCTCAGAAGTGCAGTTCTTGTATACCCACTATTCCTTGTGGGTTAACATACATGGAACATATGACCTCATCTATACCTTATATAAGGTTGGTCAATCACTATAGTTTAAGTCTTTACTTTGAGCATGTGTTCTTTTGCCGTGGGTGTAGATTTTCTTCATACTCTGGTCACTGAATGTGCTTATTTTCACCCTCTAGCTCTAACATGTACATGTTTTTTAGCACTTTGTATCTTACCACTGGTGGCAAACCTGTTCCTCCACTACCAGACAAATGCATTGGAGAATTCACTCTTGGTGGAGAATTTTCTGCTTTACTTTCTTCAATCACTTATGCTTCTTATTTTCCCACCTAGGTTATTTTATCAAAACATGGCCCTTAAGGTTTTATACATTCAGATTAGACACTCACTGAACATGTTTGTTTACAATGCGTCACAGCCTTGATAAAGTCACTGAGTGACAAAACAAATATCAGCCATTGTCCAGCTTGGGAGGATGAATATGTGAATGTGAATGTAACAAAGATCACAACATTCTCTATATCTTTAATAAAGGTTTTGTTCAACACAAATCCTCACTATTTGGACCTTATGACATATTTTGGACTACTGAATGAGTGCTATGGTTTCCCTCTTTGAAATCGTTTTGATAACCTCATATCTTCCTGTAGCCCATAACCATGGTACACTTAACTCTGGAAGGATGGATTTAACTGGGAGGATAAATAGCGGCCCTGAATGTCCCCTTAGAAGTTGAGAAATGTATAAGAGGAATTAGTATTTCTAGCTCTGAATCACCCAGTAATTTCTCTTTACCTCCTCATCCGTCTTTCACATCCCAGTCCTAACTAGAGGATTTTTGCCTCATTCTGGAGACAGAATTGCCTACCCTAGTCTATGAATAAACATTTTTGAAGAATATTTTTAAGTGTCTATACCACCCTGGATATCCTTTCCTTTATGCCTTTATAGAAGGCTTCTTCTGCTTCTCCCTCTTCTGGTTTTTGCTGTCTCTTCAAGACGAGAATATTGTCTATATCCATGAAATTTGATTATATTATGGAATAGTGACATAGAGAATATTGACATGCAAGAATATCGAGGCCAGAACATCGAGGGATGAAATATCGAAAGGTAAGTCCATATGGGGAAGTAAAGATTTACTATTTCTAACTCCACATTTAGGTACTTTGAAGATATATGTTCAGTGTAGGTACACAGATGGGGAGTTGGGTATAGAAAATGTAGACTTACTTATCTGACAATATTATTTTTTATATGTTGTACTCTCTTTAGTACCATCGATAATGTGACTTTGATATTTTAGATGTGCACCGGTTCTGCATGAATTGTTTACATGTGATGGGCTCAGCATTGCTCTACTTTTTAGCAGTGTTTGTTTATTTGTGCTATTGCTTGGCATTCATAGTTCTGCTAATTATAGCTGTTTAGAGAAAAGTAATTGAAATTCTGATGCACAATATGATAATTCTCAGGTTGAAACTAGCAATATGATTCAAAGGCTTTAGTGCTTGACTTACATCAAGAGTTACCTATAGGTGGTTTGAACCTCACCTGCAATTTCCTTGCAGCTTTGTTCAGCTGATGTGTGAAATTCAGCTCCAGTATGTTTTAGCCAGGTTCAGGGGCATGGCTTCCATTGGTGCATCAGGTCCAGTGACACTGGGGCCCGGAGACCTGAGTTGCCCACTGAACTCTGATAATTGCTGTGTTTTATAATTCAAACAGCGGTCAAGGGGGGGCATTACCTTCCTTGCACTAGGGCCCATGACACACTGGTTTTGTTACTGGTCAAGTTATTGGAAAGTGTGCTAAATTGAGGCTATGGTCTGATTCGTGGTCTTTTAATTACTAGTACGGTATCTGCTGGGAAGTGACATCTGTTGTTGCAGTGTAATACGCGACAGAGTGAGTTTTTATGATATAATTCTAGACAAAGGAGCCATATGTTAATGAGACAGCATTGTGCCTTTGTTCTTACAGATACCTGTAGTACAGGGGTTCAAATTTCGCTAACAGAGCCTAAGTGGATCTTAATGCTTGCTCGTGGAGAAGCTATGATATTGTGAAGAGATGTTCACTAGGTTATTTCTCATTTTTCTGCCAGATATTTTCTTTTATTCACCTCCCCTTACTCTGGTCTTTAAGGAGCCTTCTTTTCTCTCAAATCAATGTTGACATGTCAGATTTGAATACCCAATGGTGCTCAAATTGTTAACGTTGGCTCCACTGTACTAATTCTTCTCTAGTAACATTAGGTGAGCTCTATTGTCTGTCCAATATTTCCTGCTCTTAATTCTTCTTTCATTATCTGGATCCTCCCAGCTGTCTGTGCCAGGTATGATTTTCCTTTAGACTTACAGTAAGCCAAGATTCTTCATGGATCAATACTGAAGGTACTGGCAAGGCTCACACTCTACAGAGAAAATCATTTATGGGAGATTTTTCAAAGAGGGAAAGCAATAAGCTCCATAATCCTATTGTGGCTCAACAAAAGGGTGAATAAAAACATAAAGATATATAGGGTCTGATATAAAGTTTGTCACAAAGATGCTCTGAACATGTAATACGGTGGACGGGATATCTGACATGTTTGCCATGGAGTAGAAACCCATCCACCAAACTCAAAATCACGCTCATATTCCTTTATATTTACTTTAAGTTTGCAGGCTCTTTGATTTTTCCTATCTCTGATTCTCATTTTGGGAGTGCAGCACAGGGGATAGAATTGAAGGACTTGTAAGAGTCTGTTTTGCTTCTCACTTTATTCATGCAGACAGTAACTCAGTAACTCAGGGCTTACTGTTTAAGGGTTTGGTCTTATCAAGTTGGGATAAAAAAAAAAAATCCGCTTCTACTGTTTCTAAGGTATTTTGTCTAACTGGAGTCCTGCTTTATCTCAAATATGATTCTCTGGCCATTATTTTTTGCTATTTCTATACACATCCCATACTTAATTCCAGCTGGGATTTGAAATTCAGCATGAGGTTGTACTTTCTGAAGAAGCCAGATGTGGGTAGCTGTTTATTTTAATTGATTATGTCAGAAGACAGGCTTGTTTTTTTAAAAAGGACCTTCATTTCTCACTACATTTTTAGGTCCGGTGTTAGCCAAGATCATTTGATTTAAATAAACAATATCTGAGTACTGTAGGTATTCACAGGGGCTTTCAGCCAGTTGCCTTCATCCATTTGTCTGTGTTTGTGTCATTCATAGTTTGCATCTGCCCACAACAAGATACAGCATGGGAAGGGGGTCAGTCCACTTCAGTCACTGGCTAACTTCACTTTGATTAACTGCATTTTGCTCCTTCGCAGCTAGCACATCCGCACACAAGGTAGTTCAATGTCAGTGTTTTTGTTTTTACTTTATTACTTTGGTGTTGATTTTGTATTTAAAATTTGATGTGAAAGAAGTCCGCCAGATCTTCCATGTTGTGCACAGGGCACATTCAAGTGTTATCAGTTTCTGGCTCCTGTGAATGGAGCTGTAAATTCCTTTTGGAGTGTCCTTTATTTGTCTGACTTCTGCTATTTCACAACATGCCAGATTGTGCCCATTTGAAACTGTTCTCGTTAAGCAGTCATTTTTAGGTCTCGCCTGAGCCAGTAAGCATGTGCTAATCTGCAAGGCTTTTTGTAAGGGCTTCAAACTGGGACTACAAGCTTGTGCATGTGTTTTTTGGAGGACTCCCACATTATTGGCCTTTGCGTGTGTCTTTCTAAGAAAGACCGCACGCAATTGGCCAAAGGCGGGTGCATGTCCCACCTTGCCTGGAATTTTAGCCGCCCACGGCCTATGGCTTGCTGTTACGCGTAGCCTGCCACACAGCGCCATCTGTTTTAAATTATCGCACCTGCGTCTCGCGCTCGCGTTAATTGTAAACAGATGGTGGTCGAGCAGCGTCTTTCCTACTCCGTTTGTAAATCCTCCCTTTACATGCCTGTCTGTGTCATGCCTTGGAATTTTAGACTGAACTTGTACAGTTCGCAATCATTAACAATGCCTTGGCAGTATGTCAAGTCAAAAATACTAAAATTTGCTTTTAAAAAACATATTTAACATTTACAACTGCACTGCACAAAAACAATTGAAATTGGTGACCGTAGCCTCGCAAATTCTCACGCGAGACTACGTCATCTGCAGACACTAATCTTCAGTTTACTTTCATTTTTACATGTTACACGATGGGAAAAAGGCAGCCTAGACTCAGCTACTCTCAGTAACAGGAAATTAGTTCGCATCCCTCAACTCATTTTACATGGGAGTGCGAAGAGCAGGGAGGCTGCATTGTTTATTATGCTGACTGGCAGCCCAACCTTAGAGCGCTCTCTTTGCCCGATGCTGGGTGATGAGTGGCAGCACATCGGGGCGATCTGCGCTCGCCATGTTGATCCACGGTGAGGGCCTGGGGCAAGGAGGCCCGATAGTTTATGCTAACATGAGGTAGACTTCGCTTGACAGCCGTCCATGGTGATCTCTCTACACCCGATACTGAGTGATACGCAGCCAGGGAGCCGGGAGAGCTGAGCTCGCCATGAAGCTCTGCGGGTTCCTGCTGCTGGGCCACTGTGACTGCGGCCCCAGGTAAAAAAATCTAGGCCCTTGCTATCCTCTTACTTCTCTTCTGGTAAAAAAAATGGATGTACTCTTTCCCACTCCCCCCCGCTCCTCCTTCCCTGGGATTACGTACATTATTGGTTCCTGTTTTACGGCAATAGCCCTGTGCCCCTTTCTTCCAAATCGTCATCTCCACCCTTTTGCTTTTATGTCTCCTCCTGCCCAAAGTCCCTTACCCCTCAACTATGTATTTTTTCTTTGCTACAGTCCTCTCTACTCCTGATTATAGCTCACAACCGCTCCCCCAGTTTATACCTTAGTATGTCTAACCCAACTTCTTCCCTAGTACAACCACCACACCCATTACCTTCATACCTCTCCTACTACACCAGTTCGTTGGAGAGTGAGTATGAATAGGGTTGTATGTTGTTAGATTGCGGTGTTTATATGTTGTGTTGAAAATGTCTTGCAGAGTTTGAAAGCCTGTTGTATGAAAGGAAATCAGGCTGTGAGCGCGCGCAGCCTGGGAAAATCTTAGGATCAAGGAGTAGCTTAAGTGGTTCAGGTGTACCGCACACCTAGAGTAATTGTCGACCATTGTTAAGGGAATCGTGAGGTACCATCGATTGCCCGTTGGACCAAGATCAAACAAATGTGTGAGTGCGTGAGTAACTGACGCTAGTCGTGAGTTGCTGTGTGGTTGTAACCTATCAGTTGAGGTGATTGTCCTATCGTTTCGTGGACAGACAGTTGCCAGTTTGGTGACAATTACACGACTGTGGACGTACAGTCAGACTGTGGACTTACAGTCAACAAAGTGGTTGCTTGGTCGGAAGTGATAATTTCAGTGTATGTTTGGGACATGTGTGTGAGTGAGAACGTATTGTGAAGGAGGGGAACTGCTGCGCCGCGGTGGCGAGTGACGTCAGAGGGTGCCGCGCTGGGATAGGGCAGTTGGTGTGAAGCCGCGCTGTGATTGGGGGAGTGTCATCAGGAAGTAAAAGAGTGCTGCGGGAGAAGAGACGCTGGGTTTCATCATGAAATGTTTTAAAGTTTTGCAAGATTTGTTTCGAACAGAGAAAAAGTTAGAACCCCGGGGGGGGGCGGGGGGGTAGAAGAGGCTCCACCCGAGGATACTCCAGGGGGGGGGGAGAAGAGGCTCCACCCGAGGATACTCCAGTTCATTATATGGCTACAAATGTTGGGTTGCACACTATATTATGGCTTGAGAACTGGGCAAAAATGACAGATGGAAATGAGAAGTTGACTTTCCCTAGGTACGGATTGGAAGTGTTGTATCAGTTGAAAGCGATTATGGCATCTTTGCGACCTCTGCCTAGACCGACACAGTTTGAGGCATTGAATGCATGGATCAGGTCGGCGCACGAAAGGAATAGGGTTAGGCGACAGGAAAGAGTGAAGAGATCAGTTAGGGACGTTCAAGATGCGAGGTGGGATGCTTTGGAAAAGTGATGGAGAATACAGATGATTGTGGGAGACAAGTTATACCCACTGTTAGTTAAAGCAGGAGATGCCCAGAAAAAGAGCACCGAGGACGATGACAGTGATACGGACAATAGCTTGATAGAAAGGCTGTTATCAGAGAGACCACCCCCATACTATTCAGAGACTGGGGAGGAGAAGTCGGCCCCGGTAGAGGAGGTGAGGGTAGCGCAAGTTTCCCCAGAACTGAGGTCGTGGGAAGTATCTAGACAGGAAACGGACAGAATGTGGGGAGTGGCGGTTCTCAGAGGCTGCCGGATGCTCTTTCTGTACCGGTCACCATTGGCCCCATAGTGTCAGTGTACAATCCAGAGCATACCCAAGGTGAGAGTCCATCTCGGATGGGTACAGTAGGGAGCATAAACAGCAAACGAGATAGTGTGGTATATGGGGCGGGTCAGATGACAAGGCCTACAGAGTGGAGTACCCCCTTGTCGGCGTCAGCAGATTCATCTAGAGGTCCGATGGATTTGAGGGGCCCGAGACCAAAATCTATAGGAGAGTTGAGGCTGGACTTGAGGACATGTGAGTCAGTTGAAGGGATTCAAAGTGACAGGATAAGAGAGGGATGGGATCATGGAAATACTGAAAATAGGACAGTTCCTCCCAACACCCCTGAAATCTGTAGAAGCAGGGGACAGGACAATGAGTCCAGGGAATCGAGTGGTACATCTAGTTGTGGCACCTTGAGTGCGGCAATAAAGGCATAAAGAATTGGCGTGATGCGATTGAAAGCGGAGGTGGATGAGATTATTGAAGGAAACGTGCCCTTAGAAAGGATTGAGCTTTATGAGCCAGATGAGTTGCTGTTTGTGGCGAAGGATGTGACTCGGAAAGCTAGATCGTCCCACGAGAAACTGACATAATTAGCAGACAAATATGATGTGGCCTGTCTATGACAAAAATGTTGCAGGGTAATCACAGACTGCAGTATACTGACCAGGATTTAGAAGAGAAAAGAGTGATCGGATTAAAGACCCACATTCGGTAACTGATTATAGGAATACGAGCGTGGAGTAGGCCTGACAAATGGGAAGAAAGGTGGTCGAAGAAAAAGTGTTAGGAGTACTATTGAGATACCCCCTGCGGGAGGAGGGATGGCGGGAATTGAGGCATACCCCCTGCGGGAGGTGGCTCATGGGGGATATGCGCATGTGCCCTGGAGTAGGGGAGATTTGGCTGCCTTTACAAATGATTTCCCAAAGTTGCGAGAGAACCCAGTTGAATGGTACAAGCAGGTAGAGAGCTTTGTTAATAACTCGAAGGTGTTGTGGGTTGACTTGAACACCTTGTTTGACATTATCATTCCGGGAGATTTGTGGATAGCATGTAAGGTCGTTGTTGAATGGCCCATTGTGGAGCCAGAGCGAGATGCTGCCACAAATGGTCCTTCACCTCTTGTAATGAAAAAATACGAGCAAGTGATTACGTGGTTGAAATCTAAGGTACCACCACAGGACGTAGATTGGGTGAAAATTGACCGGACGACTCAGGAGCCTAAGGAAACCGTGCATGAGTACTATGAGCGATTGTTACAGGTCTTTAAGCAGTACAGTGGGCTAGATGTGATGAATCCTAGGGACATTGGACAGTTTGTGTCAAAATTTGTTCTAGGGTTGAGACCTGATATTTGTCTTATGATCCAGCAACATTTAATTTGTTGGCAGAACAAGCCGCTGGATGAGATTTTGAGATATGCTAGATATTGTATCGATGAAATAGACTCGAAGAACAAACAGCTCAAGGACAAGCTGATGATGGTCCAGATGCAGTCGGCAGACAAGGCAGGTACCTTAGGGAGGAAACAAAATAGACAGAAAAAGGGAAATGGGGATGACTCTAAGCCAAGGGTAGATATAGCGACATTGAAAAAGACTACAGAATGCCATCAGTGTCATCTGATTGGACACTGGAGACGGGAGTGTCCCTATAACCCTGCAAATCAGGAGCAGCAGGAGGAGGAACTGGAGGAGGAACTGGTGCAGGAACAAGTGCCTCAGGTGAAGACGACAGTAGTAGCAAAGACCAAGTCGATCAAAGGGGGGGCTCCGGCTCCCCGAGTACAGGTTCCCCAGCCACCAAAGATATCGGCAGGGACTAGGACAGTTCGGCAGATGCCCTTCCTCGAAGAAGGCGATGATTGTTACTTGGACCCGTTAGCCTGACGGTGCCTGAGAGGGGAGGAGGACTGCACTCTTGGGGCGGTCCTGGAGGTAGACCAGAGGGGACCATTCGAAGAGGCTGATGTTGATGGCCACTCTACCACCTTTTTGGTTGATACTGGTGCTACCCGTTCTACTGTGAGATCCGCAGTAGTCCCAAACCTACCCCTCTCGGGACAGACAATCCAAGTTGTAGGTGTTGCCAATAGGAAAATGACGAATCCTTTAACAGAACCGATTCCTGTGAGAATAGGGACTTTCAGAGATAGACATCAGTTTGTGGTGTGTGATTCAAGTCCTGTTTCGTTGTTAGGGAGAGACCTCTTATGCAAGCTCAATTGCACCATTTATTGCACCCCCAAAGGAGTGGAATTACAGACTAATAATGACAATGCTACCTTTAAGGTCGCCAATCAGCATGCGTGCATAGAATTGTACCCTGCCCTCACAGTGGAGGAACTTCCTTATGATCTGCGAGACTCAGTTTCCCAGGTGGTATGGGACTTCACTGGAGAAGATATTGGGTTGATTAAGGTTGTTGAGCCAGTCAAGATTCAGGTCAAGGAGAATGTCGATTTCCCCCAAACACCCCAGTATAATCTAACCCCAGAAACGATTGCAGGGATAAAGCCTGTGATTGAGTCTAGGATCAAACAGGGAATACTGAAGGAGATACTGGGGAGTCCATGTAACTCGCCAATAATGGGATTGCAGAAGCCAAGTGGGAAGTTCAGTATTGTACAGGATCTTCGCCGGGTGAACAACATAGTTGCTCCATGTTGTCCAGTGGTACCGATTCCGTCTGTGATCTTATTTCAGATCCTGTGCCAAGCTGAGTGGTTCACGGTGATAGACCTTTGTCAGGCTTTCTTTTCAATACCCTTGCATGTGGAGAGCCTATTTTTGTTTGCTTTCCGGCTGGAAAACAGGATCTTAACGTGGTGTGATATCCCTCAAGGGTACACAGTGAGTCCATCGATATTTAATCAGATTTTGAAAAAGAATTTTGAAAGTCTAGTACTGCCGCAGAGCTCCGTTTTCGTCCAGTACATAGATGACCTTGTTGCGTCAGAGACTGAAGATGCATGCAGAATTGATACCATTGCTCTAGTGAACCATTTGGCAGAGAACGGACACAAGGTCTCGCCAAATAAGTTACAATATTGTTTGAACGAGGTGCAGTATTTTGGACACAGAATAGAGAAGGGTAAAAGGAAGGTGTCACCAGATCGAGGCAATATTAAAAATGACGGTGCCTTCCACTCAGAGAGAGGTCAGGATGTTCTTAGGGATGGTTGGTTACTGTAACCAGTGGATTGCCAACTTCTCACTGAAGGCGAAGCCTTTGCAGAGACTGACGCACAAGGATGTGAGTGATCTGGTGCCATGGGACGACGACTGTATAAAGGCATTGCTTGAGTTGCGAGAGGACCTTTGTCGTGCTCCGGCCCTGGGAATGCCCGACTACAATAAGTCTTTTTCATTGTTCTGCTGTGAACGAGAGGGTTGTGCATTAGCAGTCTTAGTTCAGGAACACGGAGGTGTCCGTAGACCAGTTGCCTATTTCTCAGCTACTTTAGATCCAGTAGCTTCAGCGTTGCCCGGATGTCTTAAATCCGTTGCTGCAACAGGTGTCAGCATTGAAAGGTGTGAAAGCAGTGTTATGGGACATCCATTGACTGTTTTTGTACCACATTCAGTTGAACTGTTGATGACCAGGACAAAAACACAGCACTTGACGAATAACAGGCTCACACGCTACGAGCAGGTTATACTTGCTGGGGAGAATGTGACCCTTAAGGGGTGCTCTGTTCTGAATCCTGCTATCTTGATGCTGTTGTCAAATACGCTTGATGAAGATTGTGAGGACCATGATTGTCTTGATGTGACTGAACTTTGCACCAAACCGAGACCTGGCATTGTTGATGAGCCATTTGCTTGACCCTGACCCTGATGAGATGGTGGTGGTCAGTTGAGAGCAGCATTTCCTGTATGTACCATTCCAGGAGTTGTTGAAGCTGCATGCCTGGAAGGAGTATACTCCGCTCAGGTGGCTGAGCTTATATCTTTGACGTGTGCCTGCTTGGCCGCAAAGGGAATTCGGATTACCATTTATACAGACAGCCAATACGGGTTTGGTGTAGTTCATGACTATGGACAACTATGGTCTCAAAGACGGTACATGACTTCATCAGGAACACCAATCCGGAATGGAGAATTTGTTAGGCTGCTTCTAGAAGCTTTACAGGAACCTTTGGAAATTGCTGTTGTAAAGTGCACTGTTCATGGTAAAGGAACAGATTTTGTATCACTTGGAAAATGCTATGCGGACGAAGTTGCACGATTTTGCGCTGAGCAAGGTTATTCATTCACTGAACAGGAGATAGAAGGATGCGAGGAAAGAACTGAGTTAGACATGATGCTTGCCATGGCCGATACTTGGGATGAGCTCAGAGATATGCAAGAACAAGTGTCTGAACATGAGAAAAATGTATCGATCAATTCAGGCTGTGTGAAAGGAGATGAGGACATTTGGGTTTCGTCTGATGGAAGAGCGGTGTTGCTAGATGAGCTGTTTAGTCCGATGGCGAGACAAATTCATGATGCGGTTCATTTGGGAAGAGATGCGATGATGCGAGTGTTCAGACAAACATGGTACAATCCAAAGTTTCGTGCAGTGGCCAAAGCTGTATGTCAAAGGTGTGTTACGTGTCAACAAATAAATGTTGGGAAGAGAACGGCAGTCACCATGAGTCACATTGGGAGGTCAGGGGGACCGTTCCACAGGATGCAATTGGATTTTATCTAACCCTGGGCGGGGAACTACGCTCCGCTCGCGGAGTTTGCCAATTTTCGGCAACTTCGCGCTCCGCAGTGAGCGCAAAGTTGTCGACTACTTCACAATCTAAAGCATAGCGTAGTAGTTTATCTTCCTCGCGCGCTCAAAAGCATTCTCGCGTGCGCGATAATGACTTACCGTGGTTCTGCGTTCGCTTTCTCGCTTTTCCATCCCGGTCGTGTTAGCCGTGATGTTTGGAATCCGGCCGCACAATCCCATGCGACTGTGCGAACGCAATCACATCATTCGGACACGCCATTGCGTCATTCGGACGCGCAATCACGTCATTAGGACACGTGATCTTCCTTGCAGCGCCATGTTGGTAACATCGCGTTTCCGAACACGCAGAAACTGCAATCTGGCACAGAATATCTCTCAAGCATGTTAAAACCTTCTAAAAAATTATCATTTTGCTCAGGAAAACCCCTCAGATTGTGATTTGGCTGTATTTTTTTTGGGCAAGGAGTCCTCTTTTTGTTTCTACTCTTTTTTTTCAAGAGATAGGAAGTGCCCCTGAGTCTCCAACTTCCTGTTCCTGTTCACCAGGTTCCTCCCAGTGCTTTGTCCATGTGGTGTTCACTTTCATTTGGATTTGGAGCTGGAAGGATCACTCTTTGTGTATGTCTGCTGCATCATAGCATTTGATTGGATTTATTGAGGACTTTTGGATTTGAACTTTTCTTTTACAAGTAAGTTTGAGAATTCAGAATTGGTGTACTGTAAATGTTTGTTTGGTTTGGTTTTTTTTTAACTACAGTTTTCTGGGCTTCTCCATCTTTCTTAAAAATTATCATTGAGGGATGCCTGTACTTTCATGAGGGGCCAAGTTGTATTTCTTTGAAATTTCATCCAGTAGGCCTAGAGGTACCCATGGGTCCAACCATGTTTCTGTGGTGTCTGTAAAACATCATGGATGGCATTGGATTCAATTGCAAACTCTGTTGAAGTGGATTTTCAGTTTTTTGTGTGTAATTACATTTTGGCTTTTTTCAGCCAATAGGTAACCCTAGTAGTTCATGTAGTTAGTGTAGGCCTGCTTGAGTTCATTTTCTTTCTGTGGGTGGCTTGGCCATGTGGTGGCGGCCATTTTGTGTTTTCAGCCACTGTGCTTTTGCCATAGACCTCCAAGCTTGTGGTCTACTCTGCCAGTAGGCCCAAGGGTACTACTAGAGTCATCATGGGTGCATGAAAGTTGATCAACTGTTATTGTGGTGTTTAAGTTGTAAGTGTAACCTCATGTACGTCATAGATGGCTTTGGATTGATTAGCAAAATGTGTTTTTGGTGCTGAATTGCAGGTTTTGGGTGTGTGTTGAATAATATGGCTTTTTCTGCGCACTAGGTAACCCTAGAATTCGGCTCGCGTAGTTTTGGTAACTTTGCACAGTGCTACAACACGACCTTACAGTTTTTGTCTTCTCCGCGAGCTCGATAACGACATTTTGTACAATTTGCGCTGCCGAACACGCCGAATTTGCAATCTCGCGAGCAATACGTCTCAAGTTGCATAAAACCTTCTCGAAAATGTTGATGCTGTTCATTTTGCTAAAGAAACTCCTCAGGTTGTCATTTGGTTGTAGTTTTTGGAGCATGGACCACTTACTGTTTCTGTCCTCCATGTACTTTGTTGTTTGAGGGTGGGCTGACCATGTGGGTGGCGGGCGGCCATTTTATGAAGCCAAGCATTGTCCTTTTGCCATAGGCATGTATTGTCTGTCTTTTCTTTCTTTTCATGTTGTTGGGGGTGGCCAGGCCATGTGGGGGCGGCCTTTTTGTGTGACCTTCCATCGTGCTTTTGCCGCAGGCCTCCAAACTTGTGGTCTATTCTGCCAGTAGGCCTAGAGTCCCAGATGTAGTCAGCGGGGGTGCTTGATGTAGCGGTTTCCATTTTGTCTGTTGAATTTAACATCATTTAGGGCATGGATGGCAATCGATTGAATTTCCAAATGTGGTGTTTGGGGTGTAGTTAACTTTTTGGGGGTGTGTAAAAAACTGTAAATGCCTTTGTTGTAAGTGTTGTTGTTGTGTAACTTTCAAACCTTTTAGCCTTGGGGATTTTCTTTTTTTTCATTAAGCTGTGATGTGCAACAGCATCCTCCTTTTTCTGGCCATATAGGGATATAGGCCTGCTTGAGTTTATTTAAATTGTATGTAGTTTCTTGTTTGTGGGCTGACCATGGGGGTGATACCCATTCCCATTTGGTGAAGCCATGCATTTTGCTTTTCCCATAGGCCTGCTTTGTCTGTTTTTTATTCTTTCTTATTTTTTTTTATTCCTTTTCTTATTTTTTTTGTAACCGCCTGTCCATGTGGTGGCGGCCATTTTGTGGTACTAGTAGCCACTGTGTTTTTGCCATAGGCCTCCAACCTTGTGGCCTACTCTGCCAGTAGACCCAAGAGTACTACTAGAGTCATCATCATGGGTGCATGAAAGTTGATCAACTGTTATTGTGGTGTTTAAGTTGTAAGTAGAACATCATGTACGTCATGGATGGCTTTGGATTGATAAGCAAAATGTGTTTTGGTGTTGAATTGCAGGTTTTGGGTGTGTGTTGAATAGTATGGCTTTTTCTGCGTACTAGGTAACCCTAGAATTCAGCTTGCGTAGTTTTGGTAACTTTGCACAGTGTGACAACGCAACCTTACAGTTTTTGTCTTCTTCGCGCACTCAATTTGCATGCTCGGGCACACGATAACGACGTTTTGTACAATTCGCGCTGCTGAACACGCCGAATTTGCAATCTCGCGAGCAATATGTCTAGAGTTGCATAAAACCTTCTCTAAAATGTTGATGCTGTTTAAATGCTAAAGAAACTCCTCAGGTTGTCATTTGGTTGTAGTTTTTGGAGCATGGACCACTTACTGTTTCTGTCCTTTATGTACTTTGTTGTTTGAGGGTGGGCTGACCATGTGGGTGGCGGGGCGGCCATTTTGTGAAGCCAAGCATTGTCCTTTTGCCATAAGCATGTATTGTCTGTCTGCTCACATTGTTGGTGGTGGCCAGGCCATGTGGGGGCGGCCATTTTGTGTGACCTTCCATCGTGCTTTTGCTGCAGGCCTATAAACTTGTGGTCTATTCTGCCAGTAGGCCTAGAGTCCCAGAGGTAGTCAGCGGGGGTGCTTGATGTAGCGGTTTCCATTTTGTCTGTTGAATTTAACATCATTTAGGGCATGGATGGCAATGGATTGAATTTCCAAATGTGGTGTTTGGGGTGTAGTTAACTTTGGGGTGTGTGTAAAAAGCTGTAAATGCCTTTGTTGTATGTGTTGTTGTTGTGTAACTTTCAAACCTTTTAGCCATGGGATTTTCTTTTTTGCACTAAGCTGTGATGTGTAACAGGCATCCTCCTTTTTCTGGCCATGTAGGGATATATAGGCCTGCTTGAGTTTGTTTTCTGGCCTTTATCCATGTGCCTGTGATGAGTGCCCATGTGGCTGGGAGCTGTGGTGGTGGTAGTAGTAGTGTGCTGTTTTGTTTTTGCCACATTGGCCTGTGTCTTGCCATTGTTCCTGTTGGCTTACTGTTCACATCCCCATTGCTATCTGCTGCAGGTCACTGATGCTGCATCCATCCGAAATGATGCACAAATTAAGGATAAACAAGTTCCACTTCCACTACATTTGTATTTTAGTTCTTTGCTATTCTTACCCTTACTGAGTGTACTAATACTACTAGTAGTAATTCAAATTAAAGCAAAAAAAATTCCACATTCGACTGATGTTATTCTGCGTTCTTTGCTTGTAGGTGCACAAAAGACTGAGGAGGAGGTGTCTGTCATCATTCATCGCCTGTTCTACTGCCAGACGTCCGTCCTTCTGTTCTACGTCACGTGTGGTGTGACTCACCTGACCAGACATCTCAGCAACTTGTGCAACTGAGTGCTGCTGCTGACATCTGATGAAGATGGTTCTCCAAGACTAAGAAAGTTGCTGAGAAGAAGAAGGAAGAACAGAAGAAGGAAGTGACACTTAAGTCTGGTGTTGACCCGAAAACCTTTTTTGGGAAAAAAAAGTACGCCTGCAGCAGCGGTGTCCGGGGTGCAAGCTGGGGCCAGCACCTCCGCATCAGTGGGCCCAAGCCACCAACCTAGGCCGAAGCAGATGAGTGGGGAAGAGTGTTGGGGTTCGGGATCGGGAGAGGCAGAAGGTAGCGAGTCTGACACCTGAAGTAGTGCTTTCAAAGAAGGTTTTATTTTAAGGTAAGCTTTTCATCTCCGGCTGGAGAGTCTTAACCGGGCAAACTCGTCCGGTTCCGTCTTGACACCTCTGGGGAATATAGGTCGTTCCAGGGTGCTTCTGTCACGCCAGGTATAGGAGCCCGCCAGACCGGTGTTTCTGTGGAGGTCGTCGGGGTCAGTGGCTCTCTCCCAGGTCAGGGACGAAACAGGAAACAAAAAAAACAAAGGAGGAGTAATTACTCGGACGTTCTTCTAAAGGTTCTTTGGGACCAGGGAAGTGAGGGACACCAAGTGCTGCAGTGCTTTCTCCACACGGCCGTTCCTTTGCTGTAAGTGCTCGTGAGGGAAGGGGATGTGGAATCTGTACACTATTTACACTTGTCAACTATACGTTCGACTGGCCGCTACGTGTAACCCAGCCCGCCACTCTGCCCGTACCTTTGTAAGCCACGCTCATCCCGCGGGAACGTGGCGGGGCGAGTCGCCTGTCCGTTGGCCTCCTGGCTTGCAGTCCACAGCTGGGCTCATCAGGATCTCTTCCCAGTCGTCCTCCATTTCCGCTCTCCAGTCGCTCTCGCTTCCTCCTCCTCGGGAACCGCCGTTCGTCGACTTCCGGGTCGTGCCTCCTTTTGCTTCCGCTCCGAACCAGTGGGGCGGAGTCTCGTCGTCTTCGCCGGTTGAATTAAAGGGTCCGTGTGCCTCTGGGTCTCTGTCCTCCCATCGGGTGTTACTGTCCGTCCTAGACCACTCCTCCGGCCAGGAGGAGGCAGGCTGTGAGTCGGAAACAGAAAGGGGTGAAAAGGGAGGAACAACCGACCACCAGTCTACGTCAGCATCTATGTCATCACTGTGGCATCCCGCCCTGTGACAAAGAGATAGCCAGCCTAATGGTAGAAAGCAGTGATACTGAGCCTGACCTAAACTTATCGCTATCTAAAAGTAGTACACAATCAATGCAAGAGGGAACACAGCAGAAAAGTGGTGAACAACAACCACCGCCCGCAATAGTAGATGTTCCAAAACAGCATCCACAACCACCACCCGCAATAGATGTTCAACCAGAACCATCGCCCGCAATAATAGTTGTTCAACAACCACAGCCCGCAATAGTAGATGCTCAACGAAAAGAACAACCACAACCACCGCCTGCAATAGTAGTTGTTCAACAACCACCACCCACAATAGTAGTTGTTGTTCTTCCCGAAGTCGGGGCAGTCCAGGAAATTGAGCCTGATGCAGAGCAAGAAGAAGAGGAAGCCACTCATGCAGGAGATCTATTGTTTTCCAAATCCCCACCAAGGAAAAGGAGCATCCCTTCTGATGATCTTGATCTCAATTGGGAGCCACAACAATCTGAGCATGAGAGGGAGAGACATCCCAATAAGACCAGGCTAGGGAAAAGGAAGGTTCCAGCAAGCCTTACACTTATGGAGTGCGATGTTGAACAGCCGGATAATGATGGTGATGACGAGTCAGACCCAGTCATCACAAGCATTACTCCTGGCCCTGAGGACATGGAGACCAAAATTTTTACCCTATCGAGAATGGCTGCGACTAGTAGGGATGTAGCATGCATACCTCCAACACAGGCCACACCAAAACTACCTCCAGCTTCCATTTTTATATTTGCACAGGGGGGGCAGCGTCCTACATCCAGCACAAGTTCCACCTCAGCAGAAGTAGGTAGTGGTACTACTGCGCAGCCACATGATGAAATTCAACACACAACCTCCAGTTCATCCGGCATTGGAAGTGGCACCTCTAGCAGGAGACAAAAGTTAAGCTCCCCAGTATGGGACTTCTTTACAGTTAGCGCAAATGGGGACAACATTGCTATATGCTCCATTTGTCATTCCTCTGTTAGTCGTGGTAAGCTTGGTACAAACTATGGTACCGGAGGCCAAATGACCCATTTGAAAAAACACCACGCAATCAAGTGGGAGGATCACCTATGTAGCATAAAAGCAGGATCCATTAATGTTGGTGGGGAAGTAGTAGAAGGTCCACTCACGGTCGAACAGGAAGAAGAGGGAGACATTCTATCTGGTAGTGGTACACAAAGTACTCCTGTCCCCAGCACTGCAGTGGTAGAGCCCACATCCTCCGCATCAGCAACATCTAAGTGGCACCAGAGTAAGAGTAACCCGGAGACACCAAGGAGTACGGGTGCGAAGTCTGCGACGCAAAGTACTGCATCGAGCATAACTGAAAGAAATACCAAGCAGTGTACCATTCTTAGCATTTTAGGCAGGAGGGAAAGTACCAGCGCAAGTACCCAATTGCACGTTTGTACAATGCTAAGCTTGCTAAAATGTTAGCACTGGACCTTCTCCCTTTTTCTTTTGTTGAAGGGGTGGGTTTCCTGAAATTTGTGACAACCATCTGCCCAAAATGGAACGTTCCCAGCCGCTACTATTTTGCCAGAGTTGCTGTTCCAGCACTACACCATGACGTGCTGGAATTGCTTGGAAAAGCCTTACAGCAGAGTGCTGTTCATAGTATCCACCTGACAACACATGTGAACCAGTTGCCAAGCCACTGATTACATGTGCATCACTGCACACTGGATCTCTTTTTCAGGTGTTAGAGACAAGGTATCTGCAGGCATTGACACTGTTGAGATTTTTAATGATACTCGCAGACATGCAACTGTAGCCATGTTTGCTATGGAGAAATCTCATACTGCTGCAAACATTTTGGCTGAGTTTAACAGCAAGGTCTTGAATGGCTGCGACCAAGAGGCCTTAACATTGGTTTTGTTGCCACTGACAATGGCAGTAATGTAGTTAAGGCCATGCAAGATGGTCGCTATTTCAGGGTCCCGTTTTTGGCACCCTGCATTAACATTGTTGTTCAAGACTTTCTGAAAAATTAAAGCAAAGTCAGCAACTTACTGACCATTTGCAGAAGAATCTGCACGCATTTCAACCGTTCTTTTAAAGCCCGGAAGCAGCTACGGGTCATTCAACCTGAGTATAAAATGCCAGTCAAAGCACTCATCCAGGAGGTCCCAACACGGTGGAACTCTACTTATTACATGCTTGATCGGCTGTTTGAGCAGTACATACCACTTAATGCTTATGGCATGACAAGAAGATCAGGGGATCCTACTGTTATTAAAGCCATGACCGTTGAGATGTGGCAATGGGACCTCATTAAATGCCTGACAGAGATGCTACTTCCTTTTGAGGTCTTCACACGTGCAGTCAGCAGGGAGAACTGTACTATGGGCCAAGCTATCCCATTGTTGTACATGCTAGAGCAAGAGCAGAAGGAGGTGTCTGAAACATACGAAGGTGTTGAAGGAAAACTTGAAGCATGTTATTTGGCAAAGGCCTTAGCCGGCCGCTTATCTGAGAATAGAAGGATTCAAAATAAGATTGTATCACATCAACATTACATTACTGCCACAATTTTGGATCCACTGTACAAATTATTTGTGAACAGTAATGCAGTAATTCCTTTTTCAGAAGGGAATGTTGCCAAGTACAAAACTGTAATAGCTGAGGAAGCCACTGGTTTAGAAAATGAACGGCTCTAAATCAGAGGCCTGCCAGTGCCAGACCAGCACAGTGCAAGTACTACAGAGCATCCTACAGAGTCAAGTTCTTCTTCACAGCATGAGAGCAGTGCGTTTGCTTCCTAGCAGTCACCAACACTACCAACAACAACAACAGCACCAACAGGATCTGATTCATCAGACACAACCAAAAAAATAGCTGCTTGGTTTCTACAGAAAGGGATGGGTAAGTCCCTTGCTGTCGCAAAGCCAAAAGAGGCCAAGCAAATCAGAGCACCACTGAACATTGAGCGGATGGTCCAGGCCTATCTGGATGACACAACAGAGGTGTTCATGGAGCAAAGCCCATTGGTGTATTGGTATAGGAAAAAAAGCCAATGGCCAGTGCTCAGCAGGCTGGCGATAAAGTATCTGGCTTGCCCTGTTGCAAGTGTCTCTTCTGAGCGTGTTTACAGTGCTGCTGGTGCCATTGTAACTGTGAAAAGGACCAGTCTCTTTCCCAAAAGCGTGGAGAGGTTAACCATGATCAAAATGAATCAGCACTTCATACCACCAGGCTACAAAATACGTGAATCACAGCAGGAAGAGGAGAGTGAGTCGGAAGACATAACTAGTGGGTTACATTACCTACTTCTGTCAGAAGAACCACCAGTGTTTGAGGACGAGCTCCTCTTCCCTGACAACTAGGCTTTTTAATTGTTACTTTCTCCCTTCCTTTATTTGTATGTATATCTGTCTTTCTGGTTCAAACTTCAAATCCATCACCGCCGTCTCTTATTTGTATTTACCTATTGGAGTTGCACATCTGTGCATTTAACTGTGCACTCCACTCCTCAGAGTCCTGCTCCATCTTCCTGACTCACCCTAAATACATTTCCATCTTGCCATACATTGGATGGAGATGGAGAATAGTACAATAATGTAGCCTCTAACAGTCCCTCCATAACAAGTGAAAAGTACGTGACTATTACCATCTTCTGTTTTGTTTCAAATCCGAAACTCATCACTGTCTTAAGGCTACCACCTCTGTCTGCAGGCATACACAACTCTTCACTGTCAGAACTTGAGCAGGGCTCCAAAATTAAAGTAAACTCGTCATCACTTTCAGAAGGCTCTGCAGCATCTGTGATCTGACAGCCACAGAGAAGAGCAAGACAGATATATGAAATGAATGATGCCATGCATTGCATTGGATGCTTGCTGACTGTGAGCAAATGTGCATGAAGTAGAACTATACTAGTAGTTTAATATAATAACAAAGTACTTGTGACTCAAGTGATAGTCAATGTTTCCATGTTGTTTAATAATATCCAATTGTACTCCTACTACTGCAGGTGCAGTCTGGACTTAATCGTAGTCACTCACTACAGACTGAGTTGCTGTTGGTCTGTTGGACAACACGTACACGTGCCACACCGGATGATGATGACCACCATACCATCTTTGCACGCTGTTAGTCAGTTTGATCTGAGATGATTGATGGAATACGTTCAGGAAGTGGAATACAAGGTAAACACAACCAAGCAACAGGAACCACAGCCGACCTAGGCTACATGTGTGTGCAGTGGTGGAATAGAATAGTGGTATGATTGACTGACAATGGCGCATTGATTTAATCAATTGATTTGGAAAATTCTAGGTTGCTGTATATGCCTTTTGTCTGTAACTGTGAAAAATGTAGGTAAATGGAGTTTGGGTCACAGACTCATGGCCCGGTGTTGTGGCGTGGTCCTGTAACTGTTGTGTGCTGGCTCCTATCTTGTTGTTCTTCTCGATGAATGCTGTGCAACTAGTAGAGTAGAGTTACACAATGTATCCAAGCCGCCTCAGTCTGAAAGTCTTCTCGCTCACGAGTCTTGCTTTTTTGCACTACACCGTAAGTGATTTTTATGTTTTCATTCAGTTATTTTGTAATACCCCATTTCTTTTTCCATCAACACTTACAGGCCGGCCTTTTACCCAGTGCTATTATACTTGGAGCAACAACTCACACTTAACTTACCAATCCTCCTCATCATCCAGCCAGAGGCACCCAAGAATGATATTCAGTCACAGTGTCCATGGAAGGGAGGACAAAGATGAATGACGATATACAACTACACATTTGGACCTGGATAATACATTAACTTTAGTATCATTTTCGTATTTTTTTTATTCCTTTTTCTTCTTCATTTATTTTACGCTTGTGTTTGGTAATTGATTGTTAACTAAAACTATTTCTTAATTTTCTTTGCTAGCTTTCAGCCCGCTACAGCAGTATTACGGTTTCTCTGAGGGTACACAGCCTAGGCAAAAGTCATATTCATATCATATATAAGAAATACTTCCTTGTACTGTCGAATTGTGTAGTAGTAGTTAAGTACCACTCATTATATATTATTAACCATCAAGTTATAACTTATCTTCATCATGCATGCATTTCCTTTTTTTACCTTAACTTTAGATTTATTGGGTAGTAGTGGATCTTCAATCATCATCTTCATTGTTTTGCTTTTGTTGTCTCCATGCGTACTGTTTTTCTTTGTCAAACCCTTCCCAAACCCCCGTTCCCATCCATTTATCAAACCCTAACCCTCTTCCTCCGGGCTATGTGGTTTTATATTGAGGTGTGATGTAACTACATTAAATCTACAACAACAATTGATCACACGCTTGCTGGGGCAGATGTGGTGAAAGCAACACTAATGAAATGTCAACGAGGCAGGGCGAGGATCTTCTTCTGCTTGCCCACCAAAGCTTAGTGTATGCACTAGTGTACAAGGCAATTAATTTTCCAAAGGGACCCAACGAATAAATCTAAATAATTGGTGGCATTGTTTGAATTTAATTTTACAGCATTTAAGTTTACGAATTAGGATTGTGTTTTAGTGACTCCTTCAACACAACTACAGTTATCTTCTTTTACTTGGCAGTCCCCGACACCATTGATTTCTTTTAGTTTAGCAGTAGCAATATTGTTTTTATTTTTTTGTCAGTGTTATTATGTACTGTACTTTTCTACTTCTCCCACATTCTCTCTCAGGCAAATGACTGTCTCTTTGTTTTTGTTTGCCAATGATAGTGCCAGTGTCTAGTCTACTACTACAATTCACACAACCACGGCATATTCTCCATTGTCTTGGGAAACCATGCAGCCCTTGCGGTGCCGAACTTAATCATCATCAATCACAGGTAAGAAGATAAGTTTGCTGGGAGGTACAATGGAGAAGAGACTGGTAGTACTAATAGGACAAATATAACTCAGTGAGGGGTACCACATCTATCTGTTTGCATGTTACAAATGTGGCCAATTAATACATTATTTAAATCAAACACTTGCCGCTGCCCTGCATCTAGAAGTAAACCTTGTGACGTACATTAATTCGTGAAATGGTAACCTCACCCCAAAACAACATCCTATGTGTACGTTGAAAATAAATACCATTTATTCATGTACATAAAAAAAATATCCTCCTATCCCACACCTCACCCACCCCTCTCCTCACCCTAACCCCAACCAATGTCCAAGTCCAAAGAATGTCCCACCAAAAAAACCCCAACACCCAACTCCCACCCACCAACAAAAGTATTAAAAAAGGGGCAAATGAACAGGGTCCATTATAATCGGCGGGCTTTGAGGTGTTTGTCCACTATTATTTTGACGCGCTCCTCTAATTGGTCCTCCAGCTTTGGCACCCGGAAGAGAAGTTGTCACCGAAATGCACGGCACCTACATTTGCATCCATGATGTGGGGGGGCGGCAGATGTTGCGAAATGCCGGCGGTGAGCGGCTGCCTGACCACGGCGCGGTACTCCTGCAGGTTGGGCCTGGCTGGGCCCTGGAGCATTGGAAGAGGCAGCAGCTACTGCCGCCGCCTCCTCCTCCTCCTCCTCGGCCTCAGCCGGCGGTACTCCTCCACAATGGCCTGGAGTTTCCTTTGCCGGGCCCTGGCTGCCAACTCCTTCCGTGATGGTTGGGAAGGAGTATGAGTATCTATAAAAAAAGAAACTGAATTGTAACTGAAACTCTTCAAAATTAATTCAACACATAGTGGCATAGTAGTACTAGCAAGCGCAGTACATACAATTGGTGGCAACTTTTAGTATCTAATCTATCCTCCTGCTTCCCCTGCCTGTAACATTTGTTGAAGTTTTTTTCCGGCATTATACTTGCCCTAGTACTATGGGTGGACTTCAGTACACAGAAGAACACCAATCTTTTTTGTACCTCCTTTTATATTTATTATATATTATATTTTCAAAGTAAGACTCTGCTTCCAGTGACAGTCTCCACCTATGATGAATACAATACATCCAGGGGGCATCCATCCATTAAAAGTAAATGTCTATCATTCTTTATTATCACCTCAGCTGGTTTCACTTTCACCAACAACCACCCATGTGTCCACTCCTTCCTTGCCTTGGGTTTGATTGACACAAACACCGCTGATGATTCTTGCTATCCACTATATCCATGCACCCATATTGTGTTGCCCACCCAGGCATGCATCTTCTTTCACCTTCCAGTTCCACCCATCCTTCAACAACCCATGCATTGGATTCATATCAGCCACGTGCATGAACCTTCCAAAGTATCCTTCTATGGTAGTCTTATTACATCTCTTCCGTCCTTCCTCCTTCCACCCTAGTTCACTTCTTTCCCTTTTTGTTCAACACATCCCTCAAGGTCATCTTATCTGACTTTTAGTCTTCTCCATAACTTTCACAGCTGAGTTGGAGTCTGATGGAAGAGGCCTTGTTTACTCAACTCACGCTGGTAATGCTGCAAAGGGTGTCTTCTTCAACCATTGTATATTGTCCAGTACAACTTCAAGTTCATACTTTCTTAATAAGTCTCATAGCACAGTGAGGGAAATGTTCCCCTTCCACCTAGTAATGCAAATAAGTAATGAATATACCTTACCAACACCCACCGTTGATGTTTCCTCCCCCACTGGTGCTCCTGCAGGTACCGCAGCCGCTGTCCCCTCCTGGATGGCATTAGCATCGCCGCTGGCCCCGTCGGCACTGGTGGTTGGTAGTGGTTGTGCACCTATAAAGCAAGTACACCTTTTTAGATGCCTGCACACCTCCCCCTATTTTACTAGTTGTACTTTTTTCACCAGGAAGGAAGATTGAAAAAACAGTTACGTACAACATAAATCGTTGTAACTAGTCCAAATTGCGTACTACTGTACAGCAGTCAGTAGACAGAGATTAGTATTAATTTATTAGATGGTCCCTAGGGTCATCTCATCTCTACTCCTACTCCAGTCTCTTGAAAGATAGCCTGAGCCATGTAACCATTTTAGATCCGGGTCTACTGTTCCCATGTTACCTCGCAGATCGTTGCACACTAAGAAAGACACCTTTGAGGCCACATGAGTGTTGCATACAACTAAAGAGGTTGACAAACAAGTTTTGTTAGTCTCTTTTACTTATCCATAATGTTACACTTTTTGGCATGACTGCCAAAAGCTTGCATAATTGTATTCACTGTCTAACGTGCAACATTTTTCTCATAGGCAGATGAGAAGATTGCCTTCTACGAACCAGAGATTTGCAGAGCTTTTGAAAGATGCATGTGTAACCAGTATACGTTCAATGCTGAGGGGGTCTCCCACGATTCCCACAGTTCTCTATCGTGCACTAGTTGTACACAATGTATAGTATTGAATCTTGTTTATTTTGCATGGTGAAGCGGAATGTTTTTCATGGAACAACTTACAAGTTACAACAATACAAAGCTTGTTATTAAAATAATAAAGTTTTTGAACTTGCACATAGACTCTGTGGTACTTATGTTCTGGGTTGTGTAATAAAATCATTGGGTATATCTAACTATCTTCATGTGGGGGGTCGGGAGCGGGACAAATGACTATGACTGAGACACTTAGGTAGGTAGACGGTCAGTGAATTGTGGGTTCTTCTGAGTTCTGAGACTGGGGTGTAAGTAAGGTCCAACCTCCCTATCACCAACATCCTATTTTCTTTTGCATAGTTCTGTATGTGGCTGTGCAGAGAATAACCACAACAGTATGTAGTAGTATACTAACCTAACAAAAATTAGTAGACAAACATCTGGTTGCGTATTTTGTTGGTGGGAATTGACAAAGACTAGATATTACAGAGGACAATGCAAAAGGCAGGAGTGGACCCAGTGGCTACAGCTATTCTATCACAGCTTTATTCAAAAGAATACCTTAACTAAAGAGTGGCCAACAGGGCAAGCTTAGCTACAGACAGTCTAATAGTAGTAGCACAGAGAGTCATAGGGCAGAGGCAGTTTGAAGGAACTGAAAGTCAGGGATGGCATTGGATACCCAAAATTTGGAAAACAAATTGAAGACCAAAGAAGCTTTTGCTAACATTGAATTAGGAAGGAGGCTTAATTAATAGGTTGGAAAAAATAAGGTGCGTTAAAAAGTTAGGGAAATATAATAGTTAATAATATAAGCACTGTAGGACTTACTGGGGCCAGCAGCAGGATCCTCGGTAGAGGAGCGCTCCTCTGGTGGTTGTCCCGCCGACTCGGACCCCGTCTTCTTGCCCCTGGGTGGTGCTGATCAAGTAAGAAATAATAAAGAAAGAGAAACATTGAGTGCTGTGAAACAAATACATCATTCAGAAATCCTCTCAAACATTTTAGGAAACAACAATTGCAATAAAATTGACCTCTAAGTTTAAATAACTACTGGCGTGCAGGATTCACAGACCGTCTACTTATAGAACACTAATCAAATGTTCCATAAACATTCTGATTGCAGAATATACTAACGAAGCCAGTATCACCTGACCTACACCACCTATTCCAGAATCCAGACGGGCAAATTGTTCAGTAAGTCGGCATTTCCATTTTATTTTTGCCCGCAAACATGCATAGATGAGATGGAGGACACATGCATAAATTTGTGCAAACACGAAATTGTTGGTTGCTTGCGTCATATGAACTGCTACTAACTGACGTGAAAATGCTATTGCTGCTAAGCCTACCACTCAGTAAACAAACTTCAAACAGGTTCTATGGAGGGGTGGAATAAATAAGAACTAACTAAGCATTCAGTGACAGAGGAGGCGTCATGCAGACCGTTAAATAAATATGAATAATACTAAGTAAACCTATATCCATCCACCACTATTTCACTAAAGGACAATGGAAGGACTAGACTCTAGCAATAGCATTAACTAACTTCAGTTCTCTAAAGTAAACTCGAACATCAATAATCACCAGCCCAACTAACTTCAGTTCTCTAATGTAAACTTGAACATAAATAATCACCAGCCCAAGCTAGCGTGAAGTGGCGAGCAGCACCTGTGTCATACAATAACATAGGATTTTGAAACGGAATTGATCTGCAATGTAACTAAGCGCAGCAGTAATCGTGTTACTTATTCGTCCAAGAATTATACACAATACTTATACTACTATATATATATTACTAGCTACTCACCAAGCCCCACGACCTCAACACGTAGCAGGTCCAACAGGTCCTGCTCCCTGTCCAGAATGTCTGCCCACCGGTGGGCCAGCTGCTGGTGGGTGCGCCGGATACACGAGCGGCGGAAGACTGCCCGCCGCACCTTCGCCCACCGGCGGTGACGCTCCTCTGGAAGGTAACCGGAGCCTGGCCTGCCACCTGCTGCCAAGGTCAAGGGGAGGTGGCGCTGGATGAAAAAAAACCAGGGTGGCCACCTCCGCCTCCCCAACAAGTTTCCAGGTCTGCACCCCTGCAGGTCGCATTCTGCCGCAAGGCAGGCGGCTCTTGGGTGCAGGCGCCTTGCCCTTCGAGCCGGTTCTGCTGCTGTCCTTTGCCATGGTTCTGGGGTGGAGGTGGAAAAGAAAAGTTAGAACAAAAGGAAAAAAAGTTAGGGGGAAGAAGTAGGCAGGGCAATTGAAAAAACAAGATGGCCGTGCCCATAGCCCACCGCATGGCCAGGTCGAGCGCTACAATCCCCCGAGCATGCAGACAGCACACCGAACACGCACAACGTGCTCCAGAGCAAGAAAAACGGCTCGCGAACAGGTCCAACAAGCTACTACGCACGCTCGCAAAGCTTGCGTAGTACGAGAACGTCTTCGCGTAGCACGACTACGCGTACTACGCCCAGGGTTAATTTTATCGAGATGCCCTGATGCAATCACTTGAGATACATTTTAGTGGTGGCGTGTGTGTTCTCACGGTGGTTGGAGGCATACCCGACACGCAGGTGCGACACCCTTACAGTAGCTAAGTTTTTGTTGAGGGAATTAGTGCCTAGATTC
The DNA here is from genome assembly GCF_964261635.1 of Lissotriton helveticus. Classification (NCBI taxonomy): domain Eukaryota; kingdom Metazoa; phylum Chordata; class Amphibia; order Caudata; family Salamandridae; genus Lissotriton; species Lissotriton helveticus. The sequence continues at coordinate 258,816,433 of NC_136072.1, forward strand.
GGGGTCCCGACCTCTTTGGAATCGGACAGAGGAACTCACTTCCATTTTAAGGTCATGAAGATGATTTGTACGGCATTAAACATTGATCAAAGACTCCATTGTAGTTATCAACCAGAGGCTTCAGGGATAGTGGAGCAGGTCAACGGAACTTTGAAAGCTCGGATGGCGAAGGTGTGTTCCTCCACGTCCCTTAAGTGGCGAGATGCCTTACCTTTGGTACTAATGAGTATGCGCAGTACCCAAGACAGGAGAACAGGTCTTTTGCCTCATGAAGTACTGATGGGGAGGGCAATGAGGTTACCAGCAGTACCGTCAACAGCTTTGCTGAGTATCACAGATGATCTGATCCTTGATTATTGCAAGGAAGTCGCTGATGTCATCCATTCTGCGTGTCATCAGGTGCAGGCTGCTGTGGTTCCTGTTTCCAGTGATCTTTGCCATGACCTGAGTCCAGGGGACTGGGTGTTGGTTCAGAAGCACATGAGAAAAAGCTGTTTGGATGCTCGTTGGAAGGGGCCCTACCAAGTCATCCTTATCACGAACACTGCTGTGAAGTGTGGTGGGCTACCGAATTAGGTACATGCTTCACACACCCGTCGAGTTCCAGCACCCTCGGAAGAAACAGCTCCTCTCCCTGATGAAAATCCAGCTGCAGTGGCAAGGCCACAGGAGGGGACAAGTCAAGCTATGAGGGTGTCTGAAGGAGTTGGTGACTCACCGGATCAAGTTGAGGAGAGTCATAGCAAGAGTGAATTTGAGACAGTCTCTGAAAGGGGAAGTGACTCTGAAAGTGACCCAAAGCTGAACTCAGCTGAAGAGAACAGTGAGCAAACTGAGCGGGTTGAGAGCGGGAGGACCAGCGGAGCGGGTGAACAGTGGCCGGAAAGACAAAGGCGACTGAACCTGAGGCTGGTTTCCGAAAGAGATCTTGCCCCGGTGCCTGAAGAGTCTGAGTCAGATGGAGGAGGGGAAGAGCAGACTCGTGAGGGATTAAGAAGATACAGGCGAAAGAGAGTACCTTGCCGGAGGTACGTTACCCCTGAGTGGACCTACCCTGTGACTGATGCCAGGCATACTGAGATCGGGGAGGGTGAGGGCCGTGACGGTGATCAGTAACAGTCCTAACATCAAGTTGGACCTGTTGTTGTTGGTACCGGGACTTGAGATCGAAGGGGTACTGACCATCACTGTTCCGGATCCGCTGATTTTAAGCAGAATTCGTCATTTGATCTTGAGTAGATTGCTTCTTCCTACATTTGGCCCTGAAATTTCAGCTCAAGAATCCATTGTTATTCATCTTGAACTCTTGAAATATGTGCTAGAAGCGGTTTGAACAAGCCTTATTATTGATGAATGATACTGTTGTAAATAATTGCTGGAAATAACCTAGGTCCGAGTGGAAGAAGAAGAAATTTAGGGACCTCCCATGGAGGACGGAGAAGGCTTAGGGTTGCCTTTTGTTGCTGTAAATAAGGAACTGAAATAAAAACGGGACCTTCAGCCTCTAAGGTGTGGATCAAGGACTTCAGTTGTAAAGAAGGAAGAAAGACCTTTGAATATTGTGGTGGAACAACAGTTTTGAGAGACTAGTCCTGAGACCATGGAGGCTGGGAACCCAAATCGTAGAGCTAGGTGCATTGTAGGCACACTTGTAGGAGGAGTAATACTCTTCATTGTTTTAGTAGTTGTAGTCTCATACTTGGCACCACACGAGGAGGCAGTAGAGGTCAAGGGTACACCTACACCTACTACTCCTAGCAAAGAAGAGGTAAAGGTAGGACGTGACAGAGCTTTGCTGCTAGAAGAAAGCCGTAGATTACATGTAGATCTGTCCAAGGATAATTTCAAGCTGAATGCATATGCAAAGTTGTTGTATGCGTACATTGATGCGATGGATGCGAAAGACTGCTATGTGTGTATGCAATTGCCTGCTTCTGTAGACGAGGGTATTAGATACCATCATCTCCCATTGACTTATGGAATTTCATGTAGTTTGTTGCTTAGCATATTTTATGGTCGCAATGATTTTGAGTATTTCTTTTCGAATTATGATGCGGTGCTTCCTAAAGTACCGGCATATAAGCATTTGAATAAGTATGATTATTATAAGTCAGAGGATAGGCTTGTAACATATATTATTCCGACCCAGGAATTGGATACAGCTTATGCGCACCGTCATAATTTGACGTGCCTGTTGTCAGAGACCGAGAAGAAATTCATTGATCAAGTGGAAGATATATACCGTAAACAAAAACAGTTGCGAGATTCGGGACAAGGTAAAGTGGATTGGACAGATGAGGAGAGGTTACACAAGACTAAAGGGAGTTTTGGTCCAATAGCTTTAGACGAAGTACAGAAAGGGAAGTTGTGCGTTCACCGACCACAGACATATTATGAGAATGTTAATGTAGGTCACACCACTTGTGTGCATACGTTCAGTCTAGAGTACTATGCAAAGGACTTTTTGCAAGGTGTTGTGCAAGTCATTCAGACGGTGTATTTCGTCTGTGGGAGGAATGCTTATGTGCGATTGCCTGAGAAGTGGTATGGAACGTGCTATTTAGCGATAATTTTCCCTAAGATTTACCATACAGAAGATTATGAGCTAATAGAAGGAGGACAACATGTGAGAGTGAAGCGAGGTGAAAGTGCAGGAGCAATAGTTGGAGATATTTTTGGAGCAATGATACCTATGGTGGGAGTGATTGTGAATGATGTGAAGATCCAAAGGCTGGCAACTGTTGTAGACAAACTATCCATGAATACAGCGAAGTCCTTAGTGTTGGTTGTGGGCGAGATGTTGTCAATAAGGCCTATGGTTTTACAAAATCGTCTTGCATTAGACGTCCTTCTAGCAAAAGAGGGAGGAGTTTGTAAACTTTTGAAGGTTCATTAGAGAGATCAATGCGAATGCAGGAGAGACGTATAGAGAGACTGTAGGACAGTCAGTATCAGAGTCTGAAGAGCATGGAAATGCTCAGGAGGGGGAAAATGGCAACAAGCTCTGTCTAAGTCAGTTCTTCTCAAAGGATGGTGTAGGGTGTGATGACACGGGTCATCAAAGGGGGGAACTGAGAGAGCGCCATGTTGTTTTGAAATTTGTAGGGGTGCACCATATTCACAAGTAGCAGCACCCGCATATTTAGAGGACCTATTGATGTAGTATAGTCATGTAACGTTAGGTCTAGAAACAGCATGATATATGTGTTTACTAATCAGAGATTAATGGGCTTAATTGAAATGCAGTGTTGCTTAATGCAGAAATGTAACCACATGAGAAATGTTGTATTGTTAATTAAATGCTTTGAAATGTCTTTAATGTTTAATTAATTAATACACCCGTTTATAAATGAGTGGATTAACAGAGTTTTAATATGAAAATATATTGCTTGCTTTGAAAATAGAATTAACGCTTTATAGTGATGAAATGTAATGTTTGTTATATTAGAAATGCATTCAAACATGCAAGGGCCTGAGACATGCTGAAGCCAGTAGAGGCCTTTTCTTAGGTTAGCTTTACTTGAGAGGGAATGATTTTCTCGCTTCGGCAAAGAAGCTGTCTTCAGCGAAATATTACATTGTAACTTCGAATGTTTGCAGAAATGTTCTCATGTATTTTAGTTTGCAGGTGCAAGGCCACAAGGCTAGTTAGGTAGAAGGGACCATTATTTTGGATTTAGGATAGTAGACGCGGATGGAGGAAGAGCTGCCAAGGAATTCGGGAGCGCAACATTTAGGGAGAAGGTGCCTGGGACCCAAGGACACACCAACGGACGCTGGATGGAAAGGTGGCATGCTGGAAAACTCCGAGGATCTTCACCTGCCAGAGGGGCGTACCTCTGGGCGTGTCGATTGATTTTGGGTTTTTGTATTAGGGACAGCACCCGGGGGTGGAGAGCAGATCTTGAGAGGGGATTGACAGAGTAGGATGTAGTAAGCTGTAGAGAGAGCATCTTGGGAACTTAGGTAGAGTGAGGAGTAGAAGGAGCATTCTAGAACGAGCTCGATGGTAGATTATTGGCTTAGCAAGTAGTGATGGTACTTCTTTGGAAGTCTTTACCGCTGACACCTTTATTCTTGTCTGATGGGAATGCTATGTAGGGATGTCACCTTAGAATAGTGTAGGGACAGACTAATCGTTTTCTTTTTCCCTATGTAAATGCAGTCCAATCTTCAAGTTGGGACTGTTCTTGGTTGCCTAATGTTACTCGAATTAACTCTGCTTTTTATCCTGAGTCGTTTAAGGATCTTGCGTAGAATTATGTTTGTATTAGTGTCAGTTTACTTTTTGAACCTTTTATTGAGATGTTTGTATGTTCAACTCTTTTTTGCTTTGTAATAAATCTTTTAAATTTCAGAGGTAGTCAGTGGTTCTTTGAGTTCATTTGGATTTATGTGGAAGTGATTTAAAGTTATCAATGCAAGATCTTCCTTTATACTTCTAGAACAGGGAAAAAGTTCAATCGACCGGGTTTGGGGTTTGGGAGATGGGTAAGAAAACCTAGATTAAAACCCCAGCTTCCTCACTGTCCCCCTACTCTACTTCCACTACCACTCTCAATACAGTACCACCTACCCCAATGCTCATATCCTAGTACCTCTGCCCATATCTATCCACTAGTGCATTTCCCATGCTTCTTCGCTGCTTCCTCTCTGTGCTTTTGCCCTAGCGCATCTGTCCCTACATTTAACCCTAGAACCTCTACTTGTACCCTCATACCTCTACTTTCTACCACACCATCTATACCTATACATCACCTTTACCCAGGTACATCTACCCACTCAATTTTCATGGTACCCCTCCCCAAGTGTCCCTCTCTATTCCCAAACTCCTGTACAGCTGCTTGTTCAAAGGGCAGCGACTTTCAGATTTTGGCTGCTAGCAGAGAGCTGAAACCCTCAAAGCCTGGGTGATTGCTTGAACGCAAAGCCCGGTGAGCGAAGGCTGACCACGCGAGAGAGAGGGGAGCCCAATCTGTTTTGACATCTAATAGCATTTAATATCAGTGTTTGCTTAAAGTGCATCATGCCGACAAGTGCTTTTGCATTTGCTCTGGCCCAATTTATCACTTGATTAGCTACGGTAGACAAAACAACATACTGTGAGTTCACAGTACCGGATATGCCTCCTTCCTTGCTTTAATGCACCGTCAGGTAAGGGTATAAGTGACAGCCACGATATGCTACATATGCACTTAAATAAATAACACAAGACTGACAAAAGGAACATTATAAATTACCGTCAAAGTGCAGCAAAAGGGAAATCCTGTATAAACATAAACCAAATCAAAGCTTGTGGAGAGTGGCTAATTTCTTAATTTGTGCCACCGGCATCCCAGTGACTGAAGCAGAGCAATGAACCATCCAAAATGCCCATCATTCTCCACCCCAGTTCTCTCTGCCAAGAACCACGGACCTGCTTGCCCATACTATGTCCCAACTCGCTTCACAGCACCACATATTCAACTGAACGTCTGCTCTCACCTACTGCTCGTTTGCTGAAAGCGCTGCCCTACCCTCCCTAAACTTCATTACCCGCCCCCATAATATTTACAAGTTCTTATCTACAATCAGACCCACTCAGACTCACTCTTTAGCTTGCTCTGCCACTGGAATGCCCAGTCTATTTACAATAAGCCAACCTTCTTCACCAATCACTTTGACTCCCCCTCAAAACTCAGTGGCTAAAACAATGCGGACACACCAATGGATCCCTCTCCCATAACCTCTCCAAAAATCACATCATTACTCAAACAAGCATTTGAAAATAGAACAGCTGTGTAGTGGCGGCCAGCCTTTTATCTTGCTCAGTGCTTGTTTTTTGTTTGATTTTTTTCATGTTTTCGCAAAATATTATTGCTGGGGAGTTACTGGTACCTTGCCATTATTTAAAAAAAAAAAGCCAAAAAATATGTTTTTGGACTCAAAAAGCATGCATTATCAAAGTAGTGCCAGGCACTGAAGAGAACCTCTTTGTGGGTGAATGTGATTCTTGTGAAAGCGCAGTACGCCCCACTCACGGTGAATTTAATAATTGCAGAAGAGGACTAACCCTTTACCCTATGCTATCTGCTGTAGATGTGGAAGAAAAAAGTGAATGACACACAACAGACCAATGGATGAAGAAGGCTGCATGAATGCGCCTGTAAAGAAGTATATATATATATATATATATATTACCTACTGGCGGTCGCCAGTAGGTATATATAGTTAGGATTTTTTCTCTATGGGATTTTTGAAAATTCTATGTCTAATAACTTTGGCGTTTGTGGACGGAATTGGCTGAAATTTTCAGGAAAATGGCACATTTTGATTCTGAGCAGCCCCTGAAAATTGGGGGGGGGTTCGTCCAGGGGGGGTCGAGAAAAAAGGGGGGTCCCAAAACGTGTTTTTAACATTGAGTTTTCCATAGGGCGGTTGGCCTCACTTTTAGCCCGAACGGCTGAATGGATTTGCACGAAACTTGGCAAAATTGTAGGGACTGGTAGCCCGATGTGCCTTTTGTAGGTCTCAATATATGTGCTCCAGTGGATTTTGAGAAATTAACGTTTAAAAAAAGATATATATCTGTAACAGCGGACCGGGCAGCGCTCCAGTTCGCGTACTTTTCGCGCAACGGAGCTTTGTGAAGCGAAGCTGATTGGTTCTCCGGCGTCTGTCAACATTCCAAACAGTCCGTAGCGGCCGCCATCTTGTCTCTCGGTAGGATCGAGGGACAAGAGGAGGCGAAAGCGAAGGGGCAAATGACCATAAGGGGGCATAGTAGATCCTCCCTGACCTCTTAGGTTTGATGTACCATTTTGCCAAGTTTGGTGTAATTCCGTTCAGCCATTCAGGCTGTAGACGTATCTAAATGTCAATAATCGAACGGCTGAATGGATTTGCACGAAACTTGGCAAAATATTAGGGACTGGTAGCCCGATGTGCCTTTGCTAGGTCTCAATATATGTGCTCCAGTGGATTTTGAGAAATTAACGTTCAAAAAAAGATATATATCTGTAACAGCGCTCCGCTTCGCGTACTTTTCGCGTTACGGAGCTTTGCGAAGCTGATTGGTTCTCCGGCGTCTGTCAACATTCCAAACAGTCCGTAGCGGCCGCCATCTTGTCTCTCGGTAGGATCGAGAGACAAGAGGAGGCCAAAGCGAAGGGGCAAATGACCATAAGGGGGCATAGTAGATCCTTCCTGACCTCTTAGGTTTGATGTACCATTTTGCCAAGTTTGGTGTAATTCGGTTCAGCCATTCAGGCTGTAGACGTATGTAAATGTCCTATGGAAAATTGCATGGGGAAAACACATTTGAAAGTGTTGAAATTTAGAACCAATTAAAATGTTACTTTGGTTTTGTATTTGTGTGTGATGAAAGTTAATTGGTTATGTATATATGTCAAATGAGAGGAAACCACGGCCATTTTGTGATACTACTGTCTGAGGTACATTTGTGAGGAATTTTTGGTGGTGAATTTCTGGTGTTTGATTTACACAGTACTAACACTTCTACTTTTAAAAAGGTGAGTTGTTAATTTGTAAGGGGAACTATGTTGTACACTTGAAGATAATTTGAAAAATGTTTTCTGTTATTTATTTGCAGTCCTTCTGTTATAGTAAATACTTGATAAAGTTAGTTTTATATTATGTATTACTAAAAACGATAAATGAAAGTGATTCTTTTTTTCTGCAATTTACAGCAAGCAATTTCAAAATAAAATGGCTCACAATGAAGAGACCGTGGCAATTTCTTTTGAATTGTCCACTACATTGATTGAAATTGAGAGCACCAATAATGAAATATTGTCACAAGGAGGAGATGACGTGTATGATTTCATTAGATTGATTGAAATTGACAGCACCAATAATGAAATATTGTCACAAGGAGGAGATGACTTGAATGATTCCACTACATTGATTGAAATTGACAGCACCAATAATGAAATATTGTCACAAGGAGGAGATGACTTGAATGATTCCACTACATTGATTGAAATTGAGAGCACCAATAATGAAATATTGTCACGAGGAGATGACTTGAATGATTCCACTACATTGATTGAAATTGACAGCACCAATAATGAAATATTGTCACAAGGAGGAGATGACTTGAATGATTCCACTACATTGATTGAAATTGACAGCACCAATAATGAAATATTGTCACAAGGAGGAGATGACTTGAATGATTTTTTTGATCAATCTGTTGATGGCGAATTTATCGAATGTTTGGAGACCATAGAGTTACAAGAATCATCATTGCAGACTTTTCATGAGGAAATTGCTGATGAGGACATGTTACTAGTTCTTTCAAATTTAGAAAATTCTGAAGAATAAATTTATATTTAGAAATCAAAAATTTTTGAGACATTATTCATTTTTATTTTTAATTTATGAGGTTGTAGCGAAGTGATTGTAGTATAAAATGAGACTTATAGTATAGAGTGCAACATTTTTATGTTACATGGTAAGTTTACTTATATTTACTTCCCTTCTGCCACTATATTATCTCCAATGTCTATTTGACATCTCTTCTTCATCTCCGGCCTCCTTTCTCTCACTGTGTGTCTCCGATGCATCTTATCGCTGCTATTTTGTGTAATTACAGAAGAGAGTAAAATAAAATAGTTCGGAACGTGAAAAGGGGGCAAAGTAGAGTACCCCTTACCCCCTAGGCCTTTTCAGGCGGTCCCAAAAGGATCAGTTTCTGCTTTCCTGAGAGATTATGGTATGAGTTCCATATACCACAATAATTTGCATTACAACATGCAAGATATCTATCTCCTATTACCAACTTTTGGAGATATTCGCGCTAAGCGCGAATATCTCAAAAAAGTAACACCTGCCCTGAGCAGTTCTTAGCCATGTTATCCAATGGGAGGTGGATAACATGGCTAAGAGCATTAGCTCGGTAATGCAGGAATATCGCTGACTTTTTAGCGATATTCATGCATTGCGGCCGTTTTTTATCGCATTTGCGATAAACCTTGATAATAGCAAGGTTTATCTTCGATAATTTCTGACGATGCTTAGCGGTAAAAAATTCGTTGGTAAGCATCGTTAGCGATAAATATCGCTTAACTTTGGTAATATGCACCAACGTCTGTTAACGTTCGATTCGAAGGAAATGAGGAAGTGTTGAAAAACATTGTTTGCGCCATCTTGCCTTTTTTGAAATGCCACACTTTTGTCGTGCACGGCAGCCATTTTAGATGCCTTGACCAGACCCACTCTCTGCACGCTGTCGATTCGCAGCATGGCTCCCCACCCTCGCAAGCATCTTCCCCAGGCACTGGTCACCCCCGCTCTCTGTCTTATGCATGGGCAATAAACCTCCCCCCATCTGCGCTGCTCTTCCCTGAGAATCACACTCTGTGCCCGCCCGACACCTCCCTTTCGCCCTATTCACTACCGCACCCTCTGACACTCCTCTTCCTCTGTGTCCGATTGTCCAGGCTATCAGCTAGCCCTGCAGATGTAGTTTATGGCTCCAGCTGTAAAGAATCACCCCTCTTCAAAGGAGTTATAGTAGATCAAGGCCCACACCCGATGAGATCCGTCACACCACACGTGTTCCTACTATCTGAAAACCATCCTGTATTGTGATTGGGGAGGGGACCGAGCCTGAAGCGGAAGATTCCAGGAATGACTCTTTGTACATCAAAGTTTTTACAATTATGTGTCACATTAAAAATATATAGCACTCCAACAAAGTAGTAGGAATATAAAACTTTAATAACATATAAATATATACAACAAAACAAAAACAGAAAAAACATTTAAACAACGAAGAGACCGTGGCAATTTCTTTTGAATTCCTGATGAGGACATGTTACTAGTTCTTTCAAATTATGAAAATTCAGAAGATGTTGCCTGGGGGTGGGTCGTCAGTAGCAGTCTGTTGTGCGAATAGTTCCAAGGCAGCAGAACGCGCTGAAATCTAGATGGCACGAAAGTGATGTCTAGTAAGTTGCCGCCCAGCAAATAACGGCGTGGGGCGCCGCGGGGGTGAGTGAGTCCAGTAGGCACCACAGCTATTCTTACCGGCATTGCAGAATTACTGCTGGGGACAATGCCTGTGCTGTAGCAGGGTCACAGCAGAAACAAAAAGGATTCTGTTGAAGATGTTGTTGGTTTTCAATTTGAAAACAGTTCTGGTGTCAACTGCTATGCTAATGTAGTGGTTAATGTTTTGTTTTCTCTAGAAAATGTAAAAGAGGGGGAGGCAGTCCAAAGTTCCGTTAAAAGGGCAAAGGAAAGGATTGGTGGTTTGAACTATCAGTCAAAAAGGGGAGGGGGTGCAACAATTTTTCCTACCGGGTCACACTGTGCTTTCACCGGAACTGAGGTCTGCAGGATTCTAGTAATTCAAAGTGAGGCTGGCGCCAGCATGGGAGCGCCGACGTCCCGCGGATACAGTTTCGTCACTCCACGGGCGATCATGGCAGTCATTCCCCATCGGGGGTCGGAGACTCCCGCGGCTCCTGTAGAATCTTCAAGGTCGTGGAGGACTACGGTGGTGGAGTCAACCAGTGACCGGGCCATTTCTTCATGCTGGGCCCGCTCTTGCCAGGTCGACCGCCATTTTGAGAATTCGGTAGCTACTGGCGATCGCGGGGTCAAATGAGCGGACGGGCTCCACCCTGCCGGGCGAGACGTTGCAGCATCGCCACAGTGGAAGAACCCTTTTCCGGGCGCTTGGAGCGCTGAGGGTGCAGCTGGGAAGCCTCCACCTGGGGAGGCGGGAGAGGCCTGTTCGCATCGTCTCTCCCTCCCAGTGCACTCCACGGCGTCTCGCTTGAGATTTGTTATGGCCGGACCAGGCGATGAGGACGAGGGGGGGGGGGGGTCGGAGGCATGTGCAAGACATCCCCCCCAGTGTTGTCGCAGCCATTATTCAAGAAAGAAGAAGTGTCCCGTCCGTCTTCGGGCCGGGCTTCCGGTGGATGTCGGCCGGACGCCCCTGGCTCTGGCCCCATGAACGGGTTCCTTGGTTTATCGGCTGCAGCCGGATCCCGTCGGCCTCGGCCCCCCGACCGTTGGTGGCCGGACCGGAAGAGCATGTGGCGGGACTACCTGAAACTCTCAAGGGCCACCGCGGCCGGACTGGGAGAGAGAGGGGAGGGTCGAGGAGACATTCCCCCCCCTGCAACTCTTCAGCGTTGTAAAGGCAATCCCCTGGCCGGGTCCCGCTGGCCTCGGCCTCTCCTCCGGCTACACCCTATGTTAGGATCTCCTGGCCGAGGCGTGGCAGCAGGACCCGCCTTATATGGGCTGCTCCCGGCTGGGCGTAGCCGCAACCCTGCCCCACCTTGGAAGTTTCCAGACTGGGGGCGGATGTTCTACTGACTTGCATTTTCCCTAGTCTATCGATTTTTTTGGCGTGGCAGGCGGTGGGACAGCGAGGGGTGATTTGGTTTCTCTTACTGTTTTTCTGGTCTCTCACCACTGGCATATTTCTAACGTTTTCTTGTTTCTAGGACATTAATAGGTTTTATCATTACGGTATGTTATCGTTTCTTTGTTCGTTGTTTAATAAAAGTTCATGTTCATCAGTGGCCTACTGATTTTCGTTTTCCTATTCTTTTCTTTCCAGGTTGTTTCATGCTAAAGTTTCTGTTAACAGGATACAGTGATCACTTCGTTATTATTGCATATGTCCTTTTCACTAGGGGTGCTCTCTGGTAGGGCCAGATGACGTATCTCTAGTAAATGGTCCGGGTGAAACAGGTGCATCAATCAGTGGGGAGTAGATAGGCATGACAGATTACAACGGGGGAGAAAGGTCCGCATTACGTACCCTTTCACTATTTGCAAAGATTTTCCTACGTATATTTGCAAACAGGGAATACCTACAAAAAGAACCAATTCCCAAACAGTCAATGTTTGGGGAAACAATCAATCAATGAGGAACGAAATAGGCACGACGTGTTAAAGGTTTGCGTTACCTACCCTTCACTATCTGCAAAGGGAGAGAGAATATTCCTATTCTTCCTCGTTTGCAGGCAGAGAAGATTCTTAAGAGAACCAACTTCGAACAATTCAATGCTCGATTCAAACAATCAAGAAGGGGTACTGTGAACACAAATGAACGCCGCTTATGTACATACACATTGGTATTATCAACAGGTTGTTCCTAATGTTTCTATTTTAGGGAGGTCAAAAAGAGATCTCATTAGTGGCCTACTGATTTTGCTCGATTCCTTTTGTTTTTTTACACGATTTTTCGCTATCTGCAAAGACTAAACAGAGTATTGCGACTCTGTGCTTGTTTGTACATAGAGAATGAACCAAAGAGAACAATCAATCAAATGGAGAGAGAAGCAGGCACGACGGATTACAACGGGGGCAAAGGCCTGCGTTAACTACCCTTCACTATCTGCAAAGAGAGAGTACTCCTAATAGAAATGAGCGGTGGGGGGCAGCATTCAAAGCAGATCAGTGTGCATAAACACGAAAATGTTTTTACTTACCACGTACTTGACATTCGACAGCTTATGATATTTGCTATTAAAAAACCATTGAAATTCACTGAAAAAACCATAGGTTATAGACCATATATAGTTAGGAATTAGCATTTAAAAAACCTTATTTTACTCACACAAAACCATTGAAATTCCATATATAGTTAGTTGCACTAACTATATATCGCGCACCCGCAATCCACTGCTGATCATGACATGGTCAGTGACATCACTGATGACATCACTGATGACATCTCAAATGACATCACTGATGACATCACTGATGACAACATCCAGTGACTGTATGTTTCTGTAAAGTTAAAATGTCTTACATATTGAAGAATGAGTGGATGTATAAGTGTCTGGATGAAGGATTTAGTAGGTGCGTGACTGACTGTATGAGTGAGTGATTAAATGTGTCTCACTGAATGCATGGGTTAGTGACTAAACTGTCTTAATTTGTGCATCATTATGTCTGTTGTGATGTAAACTGCTGCATGTGTTGATCATTAGCTATACGGGAGGCTATATGTGTTATTAATTGGTTGCCCAAGTATTTCTATGGGAGATTGAGTTTGTGTGGGGGTGGCTGGAAGGTATGTGACTCTGTGCATAGATGTGTGAGCAGTTTATTCACTAGGTGTATGAGTTCAAGAGTGCATGTGGAAACAGCTACATGGGCAGTTGACTGTGTGCATGAGTGTATTGATGAGTGAATGGATATCTCAATGCTACATGTCATAGTAAGTACATATGTAAAACACAGTACATGTGAGAGTTGGCATATATAAATAACTGTGCATGAGAGCCACTGAATGAGTGAGTGGTTGTATCGATCATTGTGAACTTGTATCAGGGATTGTATAAGAGAGTAAATATGTGTTAGTATATGTTTCAATAAGTAAGGTGTGTTTAACTGTATAGTTGAAGAAATGGAGGTGAGATTGTTTCTTTGCATGACTGACTGGGTGTGTGAGTAACTCCATGGATGAGTGGCAGTGTGTGAGTGTCTGTATACACTGAGTGTATCTAAGGTTATATTAGAGTCTGAAGAGGTTTATCGTATTAGCACAAGAATGATGTCAAATGAGATGTCATCAGTGATGTCATCAGTGATGTCATTTGAGATGTCATCAGTGATGTCATCAGTGATGTCACTGACCATGTCATGAATGATGTAATATGTGACATGATCAGCAGTGGATTGCGGGTGCGCGATATATAGTTAGTGCAACTAACTATATATGGAATTTCAATGGTTTTGTGTGAGTAAAATAAGGTTTTTTAAATGCTAATTCCTAACTATATATGGTCTATAACCTATGGTTTTTTCAGTGAATATATATATATATAAATATATATATATATGAACCCAATCCTGTGTTCACAATCCTTTCAAAAAACAGGCACCGACTCCGTGGGATTCAAATCAAGGGTCTTTATTTGCAAGAATAAACGATCAGACGCGTTTCGGTGGACAGGTCCACCTTGCTCACTACATCTGAGTTCACCAAGTGCATGTTCAACATTTATAGTGACTACTGATAACCCATTGGTTCTTTCTGGTACGACAAAACTGACTGGTGACACAGTAATAGACATGGAAGATAATTACGTTTTTTGCAGAGTCATGTTTTAACAAATTAAAGCAAGAAGTCTATAATGCAATTGTTTTCATTTTTAAACATTTACGGTTCTAAGGATGCAATATTGAAATAAATTAAAACAATTTGTGCATGTTTTCACTTTGAACAGAGAACAGACAAAGTGAAGAGTCACTAGGCTATGTGGCAGTGGACATGAAAGAAAGGTTGCGCTCTCTATATAGGCTGCCAGCGCATGACCACTCTGTAATTTTCCACCCGCATTGATGGTTGTGCCTCAAGTTTCGACAGGAAGGTAAGAGAGTCTGGGTATCAGTTTGACAAATGCGAGGATTTGGCTGAAAGCATGTCCTTTTTGTTATAAACAAACAATATCACAAAAGATCTTTTGGTCGAAAATAAAATAAATGCCCTGAGTTTGTGTATACAATTATCAGTTTTTTACTTTCCACGGGGGAGACGAAGAGGCAGGAAGATTGGGGCTGGTTTTTTAAACCAAGTTGTTACAAACGTGAACCGAGGTGAAAAGGGTTCAGGATTTATGGGTTTAGCTCAAGGGTTTACATTAGTGCTAGATAAAATTTAGCCAAGTGAGCACAGCTCCGTGTTACTGTTATGCTAAATGCGAGTGTTTGCTAGCTTCTAGTGCCATTAGAAACATTATTCGCTGTCCATGGCCTTCCGAGCCACGTGTTTATCTTGTGAGTGGCAAGTTCAACACCAAGTTCAAAAACAGAGTTCAAAAGCAAACAGCATGGTATGCCAAAGAGACATTTGTGTGTGATGGTATAATACCGTACATAAGTCTCAATCATGATTGGTACAAAATATGAACAGTGAAAAGCATATGATGCCGTTTTTTTCTCTCATAGTGTATAGGCACATGAGATACAATTTTATAGCATTCATGAGACATGATTTCAAAAAATAAGTTATTGCATCGCAAACACATCTGCCCAAGTGGGCAAGATAGCCATCGAAAAATAGCGTCAAAAGTATCCACTGAGCGGGAGTGAAACATATTGTCTTGTGCCATGTGGCTGGTTTACTGCTTCCCCTCTCCCTTTGTTAAGTAATGTGAAAGAAAGAATCCCAACATTGGTCCCATTAGTTTATACAGGGAAGGGGTTCTGTGATTTAACTTATGAGAAACCCAGGACATGTCATCTCTATCAAGCACAATCTGTGTCACAGTTAAAGTCCTATTGCCGTTATGTGATAAAAGTGAGTAAATTTTTTCAAAAACAAATATAAACAAACATTAAAGTTGTGACTGTGTGGGTTTAAAAATATACAAAAATATACATAAAGATGGTGAAACTAGATGTTAAGACAGCTTATGGTTTTAATGTTAGACCGCGAGGAGTTGCTTGAGATGTTTTAATAAACTTATGGAACAGTTATAAATGGACACTTAGTGCTTCATCAGCATTATGACCATTAGGAATCTTGGAGTTGAGCTGAATGATGTACTTGGACTCTAGCCGTCTCAGTGCTTGTAACCTGTTCCCACCTCTTGGATTTGGTGCTACATGGTCAATTACGAAATATGCTAATTCGTCTTTGTTGCCCTTGTGGTGAGCATTTATATGTCTTGCAAAAGGGTATGTCGGGTCATCATTACTGATGGCACGCAAGTGCTGCAAGATTCTCACATGGACGGGATGGATCGTACTTCCCACATACATTTTCTTACATGTGCAGTTAGGTACATACACTGCGTGGTCAGTTTTACAAGTAAAATGGCCTTTGATTGTGTAGGGTATTTTTCTGAAAGGGAATTCAACTGTTTTGGTGTTGACTCCATGTAGGCATGCTTTGCATTTTGGGCACTTGAAAAAACCTTTTTGAGGTTGTAACCAAGACTTGACTTTGTTCATGTTTTTGTTTATCGTGGGTGCATAGTTAACGAGTTCCTGTCGCATTGATATTGCTCTGCGGAAGGTTAACTGAGGTAACTTAGCACAACTATGTCCAATGGTAGGATCCATTCTTATGAGTGGCCAGTGTTTGTACATGATTCTGCGAAGGTCTTTGTGATGTTTACTATAACCTGTGATCATTCTGGGAGTGAAGGGTTTGCTATCACCCTGGCTGGTTGTTGTCTGGGATTTCTCTTTTAGTAAGTCTATTCTGGTAAGTTTTTCGCTTTTACTTTTGGCTTGGTCTAGTGTTTTTTCTTTATACCCTCTCTCTCTCAACCTGGAAAAAAGGCTCTCAGTATTGTCATTTAGGTCACGTGCAAGACTGCAATTTCTTTTCATGCGGAGGCATTCCGCATATGGTATGCTCTCCTTCAATTTTACCGGGTGGAAGCTGGATGCGTGTAAAATTGTATTACCCGCTGTCTCCTTTCTGTACGTTCTGGTTTCTATTTTGCCGTCTTTCTGAAAGACCTCTAAGTCTAAGAAGGCGATTTTTGTGGTGTTAGTAGTACATGTGAACTTTAAATTCAGACTATTTTCATTGATGGTTTTAACAAAGTCACAAGCACTTTCTTCTGTTCCCTTCCACACCATAAAGATGTCGTCTATATACCTCTTATATAGGACAACATGATTGAGGTATGTGTCGGTGTGGTGGGCCATGAGTACTTGCTCCTCCCACCAGCCCATATGCAAATTTACATAGCTGGGGGCAAAGCAAGTACCCATGGCCGTGCCTTGGGTTTGTTGGTACAGAAGTTTGTTGTAAGTGAAAGTATTATTGACCAAACACCATTCCGCCATTTGGACTAGCATCATTGTATGTTGATGTAGTGTGATGTTACGACTGCCCAAAAAGTGTTTCATTGCATTCAGGCCATCTACATGTCTGATGCTGGTGTAAAGGTTTTGAACATCCAAAGTTACAAATATGAAATCAGGCTGCCAAGCGAAGTCATAGATTTTAGACAAAAAGTCACCCGTGTCTCTTAGAAATGCTGGTAGCGTCTGTACCAAAGGTTGCAAGAAAAAGTCTATGTATTTGCTGGTATTTTCAAAGAGACTTCCTATGGCCGAGATGATAGGCCTGCCAGGAGGACACTCAGTACTTTTGTGGACTTTAGGTAGTAAGTAGAGCTGAGGTATTACTGGGTGGTCGTTTTTCAGAAAGACATATTCTGGTTTGGTTAGGAGGCCTTTACTTCTCCAGTTGTATAAGCTCATATCGTATCTTTCTTTGGTGTTGACAAGATTGGAGCTGTTTATTCTTATATAGCAATGTTTGTCCTGGAGTTGTTTCAAGGCTTCCTGGTTATACATGTCCAACGGCCAAAGGACTATGTTCCCACCTTTGTCCGCACTGCGGATTACAATGTCTTGTCGGAGTTTAATTTTGTTCATCACTTTCTCATATTTCACTCTGTAGTCATTTGATTTTCTATAGAAGTTTGTGCTGCTCTCCAATGCCAGGTCTTTAAGGTCTTTGATCACTCTCTCTGCAAACACATCTATGTTATCTTTGGGCATTGGTGGGTAGAAAATTCATTTGGGTCTAATAGGGGAAGGTTCAGATGCACAAATTGATAAATTAGAATACGCGGCTGCGTATTCTAATTTATCAATTCCTTCCTCTAAATCAAGTTCTACCTCTGTCATATCCTTAAGAAAATCATAATCATTAACATTCAAAGTACTGGCAGATCTCTGATTTATTTGTTTATCCTGTAGATCTGGCGATTTCTCTTTTTGGTTTACAAAGTACTTGTTAAGTTTCAATTTTCGAGTGAAATGAAATAAATCGATTCTAGTGTCAGTATAGTTGAAATTGGTCTCCTTGCAGAATGAGAGTCCTAATTCCAAAGTTTGTAGTTCTTCAGCTGTTAAATCCATATTTGATAGATTTATCACTGTTTTTTTGTCCGATGGTGTAGGATTTACCTCCTCCTGTTGCGTCTGTAGGTTGGTTTGGGTTTGGGTTTTTGGGCCACGTTTTCCCCACCTTCTGTTCTTCCTCCTTCTGCTCTTGGAGGGTTTTGTCTGTTTGTTGTTCTGTCCTGTCTTTGTGAGTTCGACCTTAGGCTTTGTAGCCGTTCCATGTGTAAAAAAGCCAATTCTGCCGCAGGGGTTGGTACTTGTTTTGCTTGGCTCGTTGGTGTTTTGCTTGTACCTGGGTCTGATTCAGCACCTGAACTTATTTCTGATTCACTTGGTGCATTGGGATATGCTTGTGTTTCAGAGAGTTCTTGTCGGCGGATGTTTTCAAATTTCCTTGCAAACGTATATATTCTGCCTTGGAGATAGTCATTCCGGTCTCTCTGGAATTTTTCAGCTTTTCTGGTTTTTATGGTGTTTTCTCGTTTTTGTACTCTTGTTGTGATCTCTGTGAGTCCTCTTTGTACATCGTCTTGGTTAGGCAGTTTGCTCAATTCAGTCATGAGAACATCTATTTGTGCTAACAATTTTTCTCTGTCAGAGGTTGCAAATTGTACCAGGATGCGCAACATATTTTTTGATGATTCGGCACTATTATCTGCCCATGCCTGGAGCATAGCTGGGTCCGGGTTTTCATAGGTTGGGGCTACTAGCACTCTCAGACCCCTCGGTACTCTGCCTACTTCCAAATATTTTTTCAGTGAAGTGCACTCCCACCACTTGGCCACTTCGCTCTTTCCTATTTTTTCTAATTCATTCAGCAATTTTTTAAGGTTTGTAGTTTCCGTCGATTGCTGTGCACCATTAGTTACTGTCTGTTCCGTTGGTATTGAATCCTGGTCTTTGAAGATGTCAACAGCAGCCCTCTCGTGCTCTTTATCCCATTCAGCTGCCATCGTTTACTTGCGCACTATCGTCCCTTGATTCCCACTGTCTGTAAATTGCGCTATGCGCTCAGAACTACCTCTCCCCTTGGCGAATATTCCGTATGACAGTAAGGTTTCTCCTTGTTCACTCAAGTGAGTCTCAACTCAGTCCCTGATAGCCTTCCGGCCCCACAGATTGAGGATACTCACAATTGCGTTGCAGAAGAACTGTCTGTCTCGTGGATGTTTAGCGTGGGGGGGCTCCAAATATTCCTCTTGATGAAGAAAAGTTCAAAAGTGGGTTTTTCTGGTTACTTGGAGCTCCAGATCGAGGAGGGTCGGTGTAAGAGGTTTCCAGCTCACCTCGCAATATGAACCCAATCCTGTGTTCACAATCCTTTCGAAAAACAGGCACCGACTCCGTGGGATTCAAATCAAGGGTCTTTATTTGCAAGAATAAACGATCAGACGCGTTTCGGTGGACAGGTCCACCTTGCTCACTACATCTGAGTTCACCAAGTGCATGTTCAACATTTATAGTGACTACTGATAACCCATTGGTTCTTTCTGGTACGACAAAACTGATTGGTGACACAGTAATAGACATGGAAGATAATTACGTTTTTTGCAGAGTCATGTTTTAACAAATTAAAGCAAGAAGTCTATAATGCAATTGTTTTCATTTTTAAACATTTACGGTTCTAAGGATGCAATATTGAAATAAATTAAAACAGTTTGTTCATGTTTTCACTTTGAACAGAGAACAGACAAAGTGAAGAGTCACTAGGCTATGTGGCAGTGGACATGAAAGAAAGGTTGCGCTCTCTGTATAGGCTGCCAGCGCATGACCACTCTGTAATTTTTCACCCGCATTGATGGTTGTGCCTCGAGTTTCGACAGGAAGGTAAGAGAGTCTGGGTATCAGTTTGACAAATGCGAGGATTTGGCTGAAAGCATGTCCTTTTTGTTATAAACAAACAATATCACAAAAGATCTTTTGGTCGAAAATAAAATAAATGCCCTGAGTTTGTGTATACAATTATCAGTTTTTTACTTTCCACGGGGGAGACGAAGAGGCGGGAAGATTGGGGCTGGTTTTTTAAACCGAGTTGTTACAAACGTGAACCGAGGTGAAAAGGGTTCAGGATTTATGGGTTTAGCTCAAGGGTTTACATTAGTGCTAGATAAAATTTAGCCAAGTGAGCACAGCTCCGTGTTACTGTTATGCTGAATGCGAGTGTTTGCTAGCTTCTAGTGCCATTAGAAACATTATTCGCTGTCCATGGCCTTCCGAGCCACGTGTTTATCTTGTGAGTGGCAAGTTCAACACCAAGTTCAAAAACAGAGTTCAAAAGCAAACAGCATGGTATGCCAAAGAGACATTTGTGTGTGATGGTATAATACCGTACATAAGTCTCAATCATGATTGGTACAAAATATGAACAGTGAAAAGCATATGATGCCGTTTTTTTCTCTCATAGTGTATAGGCACATGAGATACAATTTTATAGCATTCATGAGACATGATTTCAAAAAATAAGTTATTGCATCGCAAACACATCTGCCCAAGTGGGCAAGATAGCCAACGAAAAATAGCGTCAAAAGTATCCACTGAGCGGGAGTGAAACATATTGTCTTGTGCCATGTGGCTGGTTTACTGCTTCCCCTCTCCCTTTGTTAAGTAATGTGAAAGAAAGAAACCCAACATTGGTCCCATTAGTTTATACAGGGAAGGGGTTCTGTGATTTAACTCATGAGAAACCCAGGACATGTCATCTCTATCAAGCACAATCTGTGTCACAGTTAATATATATAAATATATATATATTCCAGCAACAACTTCGTACATTTCAAACGAAATTAGACAGCACTCCGGTCATGTTTTAAGGATAGTTTATTGGCATACTCCCTGCCCCCTCCAACTGACGCGTTTCACCTTTCGGCTTCGTCAGTGTCGACGAGAGTGTGTGCTGTAGTGTGTTTATCTAGGGACCTGTATCGATACTCCAATTTCTGACCCTTGTCCGGTTATAAATCACTAATATCCATACAACGGCACAGAAACCAGTTTCATAAATTAGTCATAGCGCATGCTGTCACATTAAGCAAGCACTATTCCTCCAGCCCCCTAGAAGGCACAAGAAGTTCTCTAAACAAACCAAGCCTCCAGCAAACCTGGGAAATCCCCGCTGCTATTGTTTTGATTTCATTCGAGAACTCCTGTAAAGAATGTAAGAACGACCAGTTCTTAATTGATGTCTTTTGTCCATCCTTACGCCAAACCCGGCACCTCTCAGGTATAAATATACCGACACTGCCCTAAGTAAACACACGGTGGTGATGAGCTTGGAGCAGCGACTACTTGCCGGAGAGCCCAGCTGATGCGAGAGCCCACGGACGCTGCCCCTCCCTTTTTGATGCGCTGAGGAAAAACACTGCCTTTCCTCTTGCCGAGGAATCCAGCCTCCAGCGTTTCCAGCTTGCCCTCGCGGGTAACTGGGATACCGAGTCCTGAGAAAGAGATACCAGCCCTCCTGCCTTCTAACTCCCAGGTACTGAACTGACTAACCCCTTACAGAGAATTCTTGAGTCAGACTCTTGGCAAAACAAACTTAACTTAAACTGCTACTTACTTACTCCCTCCCATGTATTAGGCTTAGGTCAAGTACACCGGGGTAGGAGTAGTTAGAAGCCCCAGTTGAGTACGATTAGTTAATGTATATATGTATGTATATCTGTTATCCATTTAAAAGTATCATATGGCTAAGAAACCATATCAATGCTTTTACAGTATTATTTTATAATCCTGCTTTTACTGTATGCACTTTACTTAACTATCAGTATTACAATTGTAGCGATTCATTTCTCTTGTATGAGAAAAGAGACTGATCAATAAATAACACCTTTTATTGAAAACGCCCGTCTCTTCTTTTCTCTACAATCTGGTGAAACTAAGTATGCACGTATTGACTGAGTAAAATAGCTGTCTTTTGTTTTCACACGACTCTAGAGATATACTCTTGATTAGGGAGAGCAAAGTTGTCATGTTCTATGGTTGTCAGAAACTAAATCCCTTCTTGTCTATCCAGGGAGGTTAAACTCCTCCTCGCCTATTCGAGAAAGTTTCTAGTGAACTCTGAGCTAGCTGGCACACAAAACTTAAGTCTAATATCGTCAGTAAAAGACCTAGTTAACCTCAGTCCTACGTCTACACTACTGAAGATATTATTCCAATGCGCAGAGCCTATTGGGAATATAGGAACTTCACTACATGGCGCCCAGAGTTTGGTAAGGCGATAAATCTAACGCAAGGCATTAGAGTAACTCAGTCGTGCTTTTTCACACAGACCCTTTCACCCATAAATACTCCAAAGACGTCTGGAGTGGGTCAAAGGTTAAAATCCACCAGAACGTAGTAGAAAGAGATTTCTATGTATGGTTTTTGGTTTATTCAACGTTGAAGGATACAGTGTTCCAAAATATTGTGCACCTAATCTTTGTTTCCTTTGAAACCTGATCTGCAACAAAAACCTTTCTGTCAGTAAAAATGTCAGAAACTGAAGAAGAGAGGGAGACAGCTAGAATAGCAGCTCAACTCCTAGCGAAGACACAAGTCTCCTACAGTAAGACCCGGATGCAATACTCATCCCGGTCAGCATAAGAAAAACTATAACACTTAAACTTATAGAAAATGGACTAACACCCAGAGGTGGTACAGTCATATTCGTAATTGAGGCACACGAATATCGGCAGACAGAGGTATTCTATTCATGGATAAACTTTCCAGCAGCAAACGCTGTCACAAAAGAGTTCCACTATTATAAAATAGAGGAACCTCCGGATGACTACACTCCTTTCGAGGAGGTGGAAATCCCATTAAAATACCAAGAGCACCTGCTCTGGTTTAAAGGCGCCCTAAAACATAATGATCACATCACCAGGCTCGGTCCACTAGGTAGACCAGGAGCAACGTGGCCGGTTCTAGCCAGTTACACACCACATCCAGACATTGAAAAAATGTCAATACCAGAACTTTTGGTACAGTTAAAACAACTGATTAAAATACATAGACAATTAGTCCAATATGTAATGCGGACTTCAACAGTCCAACCAGCTATTAAAATTCCACAGCTGACCCCTCATCAGGGGAACACAAATAAAATCACACCACAGAACATACAGTCCGGTCTAGGCAAAGTACCCATTAAACGGGAACAAATTCCATTCTGGTTAGCACAAAAAATCACTCAAATAGAGGCGGTATTTCCGGATACTACCCCCACTGAGAAACACAGAATTCTTACTATCTGCCTTCCAATGGGGATCGCACCACATGTGGAGGACTGTGACACTTGGGGCACAGTCTTTGCTTCCATTTACACAAAAACACATGGTGTTCCGTCCATGGCGGTAATACCTGATGTGCTAAAACAGATTAAAAATGAATACGGTCCAGAACCTGCTTTAACTCTGGGTATGAAATTACTGAAAGACTTCAAGCAGGTCTCAGCTTTATTGTTATCCAACATAAAAGGAGAAGCAGCATCTGTGGCGATCCGCCAGAAGTTGAAAGAAACAGATATAGCAGAACAACCATTTGAACTTGCCAGAATCATAGAAAAATCCTATGAAGAACTAGGAAGAGATAGTTTTGGTGGGAAACCAGTGAAACCCCAACTAACTGAAAATCCTGAAAAGGTATTTATTAAAAATAATCTAACAGCTCCAAAAAAGAACTGGGATGGAAATAAGCAATCCACTCCCAAAGAAAAAAGATTCCAGTCCAGAGGAAGGTCTTCTCGGCGGAGAGAGAGATCTCCGGACCAAGGACACAAGTCTCCCCAGAGGGAGCCCTCTGAGAAAAAATACAACCTTAGAAATAGGGCTAATTTGAAGAAACCTGATAGATATCAAGATATTGATACACGTCCCTCTCGATCTTTTCAGACTTCCTCGCAGAAATCGGAAAGAAGAGGACGGTCAGAACAAAGGGAAGAGCACTTCAAGTCCAAAGACAAGGAACCTGCTCATCAAAGTAAAAAGTTACAATTTCCAAAAAAGAAGGTAGCCAGTATTAAAGTAATCAAACATGCCGAGGATACTGAGGACACAGCTGAAAAACGGAGAGTGGGCTCAGACAATGCTAGACAGCACAGCAGAAGTGAGCATAGCTCGCAAGATCCTGATGAATCATCTGGAGACAGTGGACACAAATGAATACATTCAGGTGGAAACTGCAGACACCAGAGTTAGCAAACCTCATAAAATATACGAAATAACATTACGTATAGAGGGAGATAAGACTAGGAAAATAAGGGGTCTATTTTGGGATAATCTCTCCAAAGGCTATGACATCCTTTTAGCTGAAAAAGACTGGCCACCGGAGTTTGTCAGGGAGTGCCAACATGGCGAAGAAATGATTATGCCTGCCTTCTCAAATCACATTCCAATTCATAAAAAATATACACTTGCAAGAAAGTGGGCAGTAGCCCAAGCTCCTGCATTATATAAAAACCATGTGGGATGGGATGAGGACTCTTTTCCTCACAAAATCCAGTTAAAATCACAAACCAACTGCACAGAGGCAGTACCCAATTAAGCAAGAAGCAAAAAAACAGGTCAGGGAGATCTTAGATCAACTTGAATACCAGGGGGTGATTGAAACATGCACCTCACAAATGAAGAATCCTTTGTTTCCTGTCTCCAAGCCAGATGATTCATATCGTCTAGTTTTGGACTACAGACACCTTAACTCATGTTGCAAAACATTTTCAGTACAAAACTCACACAGTGCAGCACTAATGAATAGCATAGTGCGCAAAAAATACAAAACAACATTAGACATCTCTAATGGATTCTTTTGTCAAAATATAGCACCAGAAAGCAGATATTTGACCGCTTTCTCTATAAATGGCTCGCAGAAAAATGTCTGTTGTTTGCCACAGGGGTCCAGGAACAGCCCAGGATTATTCTCAGCGAGAGTAACAGAGTTACTACAAATATATGATGATGAGGCATTATCTTATGTCGATGACATCTATCTAACAGATGATGATTTGGATACTCACTTGAAAAGAGTGAACACCATAATACTTGAGTTCGCAGCAGAGGGTTACAAATTCAACTTCAAGAAGTCAAGAATTGCCCATCTGACTGTCCTGTTTTTAGGATATGAATTATCAAGTGAAGGCAAAAGCCTGGCTGACAATTTCCTAGAGAAATGTGCCGTAATCCAAGCACCAAGAACGCTGAAAAACTTACAATCAATTCTTGGTTTCCTGAATTTCAGAAGAACTTACATTCTAAATTATGCAGAGAGAGTTAAACCTCTCTATGACCTAATAAGACCAGTTTTTAAAACAATCAATTGGACTCAAAAACACACAGAGATTTTGAGATCATTGCAAACAGACATGTTAGCTAAAACAAAATTGCAAACACGCGATAACACACGCAACCTTGTAATCCGAGTCATCCCAGGAAGATGCGGATTCACATACCTGACCTCTAATGAGGGAGAAACGGTACCAATAGCATACAAATCACATTTGTACACAGAAGCTGAAAAAACATTCAGCATTAAGGAAAACATTGTTCATGCGGTTCAAACAGCTGTAGCAAGAGAAAGATACCAAGCTGACGGCAGACGGATTACTGTTAGAACAGCAGAATCAGCCTTTGAGGCATTAACAAGCCCATGTAATTTACCTACTGTGGCACTAAATCCAAAATGGATACAATGGGAAAATTCTCTTGCTACAGACAAAGTGAAATACTATTTTGACCCGGAAATGAAAAAATGTAAAAATCTAGAATATGAAAGAGAATATCCTCTGCCTGGCGACATTCTGCCCATACAACTTTACGCCTGCGTAATATACACAAACAGTTATGCAGAACCCTCAGTTTGGGGAAAACTAGCCTATAACGCCACATGCGAGATTGTAAAAAACGTGTGGCGCGGAGGTAAATTGAGACCTCTGGTGACAAAATCACACTCGGTAGAAAATAATTCAGAACAACAAACTGAATTAATAGCTTTAAAAATGGCGCTCGATATTGCCGATCGCGAATTCCCAACACTAATAGTGTGCGATTCGTATTACTGCGTCAAATCATACAACGAAAACTTGCAGAAATGGGTTGAAAACGGTTACAAAGATGACACAGGTGCCACAATCAAGTAAAAATCGCTTTGGGAACAAGTAGTTATTTTACGGAAAGAACTACCAAAGACTCACGTGATACACTCACTGAGTCATCAGCGTGATGGCGTTCACGTTGCAGGGAATTCATTGGCTGAGACAGCCAAAGCGGAAGCAACTAAATCGGCTCCCGTAGCTACAAAAAAGCGTTCAGGAAAATACGTTGACGGGGAAACCATGCTGGCAGTGAAAAGGTCATCAAAAGGCGACTGCTCAGCGCTACCCATCAACTATCCACTCAATTATACATACATAATCGATGCAAACTCCGTTCCTTTTGCTCAAATCCCTGGAGTGGGGGATAGAGTAATTCCAAACACGAACAGGAGAGTCTTGTTAATCGCAGACGCACATATGGGTGAGGGTCTTAGACACCTCAAGCTTAAAGATTCTCTAGAAGAATTGCAATCCACATACTGGTGGCCAGGAATGAGCCTGCAACATCACATATTTGCGAAAAACTGTCCAAACTGCAACAGAGATCGCAGTGGCGACCGAGACGGTGTTTTGCCATGGCGTTTCGCTCAAGATGGGATTAAAAAATAAACATATAAAACCCAATATGAATAATGCGTCATATTAACATATAGAGACTATCATCACTTAAAATGTAGACCCCAGCTCTCGGCTGACGTCTGAACTGTTATAAAAAGATTTGCGAGTCTATATTGGCATATACCCATGGGGCATGCTACATGCTGACCATGGTCCTGCTTTTAGCTCTCGAGCTTATGGGGGGGGCATGGCCAGCATGGGCATTGCATTGCGGGACTCTTATCACTTCCTTCCTGAGGGAAACGGGATGGTGTAAAGAAAAAACCAAGGCATAGAGCAATCTATAACGGCAAAGGTATTAGGTTCGGGAGCTGGGTGGGTCAAACATTTAATAAGTGTCCAACGTAGTCTTAATAATCTGCCAAGAAATTCTCTGAGAGGTCTCAGTCCGTACGAACTATTGTTTGGGACTAGAATGTTAATCCAGGACCTCGATAGTCAAACTTCAGTGGTTAAAGAGAAATGCTTTGATGTCAAAGATCGTTTGGCTATTTTACAGGACTTAAATGAAACAAGAAAAGACCTGAGCAACATAAAGTTTAAACAACAGCCAACAACCACTGAAGAGAAACCACCTGTCCCAGCAAGGCCTGTCTGGATTCCAAAAATCGGGGATCTGGTCAGTGAGAAAATAACGGTGAAGAAGGAATTTGGGCCTTCTTACAGAAAGGCAGTACCTGTCTTAGCTATCAACGGAACAAGATCAGTTGCACTACCGCCCCTTGCTGGTAAAAAGGAGAACCGAGTTGTATCCAGCGACCTGGTTAAACCACAATCATGTGGCCGATAATAAGTAGTAGGCAAAGTGGACTCCCAAGAAATAGCAGAACACCAAAATTTGCTACAAACACAGAGGTTCAAACTGAGAGACTAATCACATTTGATAAACCTACAGTGAATCAACAAGGACTATGCAACAAAGCCATGGAACTTAAACCTCTTGAAACCCAAATCAGAATAATGCATCAAGAAACACCAGTCTACAATGATGTAACCACAGACTATGCTAATGAAACAAAGCAAATTCCAAAAACAAAAAGGAATCCAGAAGCAATTGAAACAATTGACAGAACAGCATCAGGCTATTTCATCAACTTCGATGATTTTTCTGAGGATCCGAGCGAACCTGAGGAACTGCCGACACCATCAAAGACTTTTAAAGACAAAGCTAAAGAACTCTTTCATCAACTACAAGAAACCTATCTGATTTCTCCATGGATTGAATTTTGGGTGGCACAAGGTGTATTTGTCCTCATACTTTGGCTCATCCTGGTACTATACTTGGGTCATTTCATTGAGGGAAAATATGTTAAAATGGACACAGCAAGTCAGAATATCAACTTGGTCCTAAAACCACACAAGTCTTCACACATCGAGAAAAGAGAACTTTCTTCAGTAAACTTCACAGCCAATCCTATACCCGGTGGGGTAGCATGGGACAAAACTGATTACGAAATCTATGGCCCTGTCGAGCTCCTGAAGTATCCTCATCAATTCAAGATTTCATTAAGTGACTTTGTAAAATCAAGCACATTCGCTGATGATTGGGACTTTGAAAGTATTAATGATATGATGTCAGATCTAGTGATGTCAGCTAAATTTACAGAACATGATTATTTACAGGGTTCATCTAATTATGACCAGATGTACTGTTACAACCACTATGGTAACCATTATCTGCATAAATCTGCTCAACCTAGAAATGTTTTTAAATATAACCAATGGGAACATTGTGCAACTCCACCAAAAGGCAATTCGAAAACATTTTATGAAAAATTTCCATATTTCTCAGGGTTTAACACAAGTAATGCAGAAACGTTTTATTTCAAACTGTTAAATAAGACAGGAATGAAAACCATGCTTACAAATACAAAATTAATCTATTCAGAAACATTTTTTGACAAAATGAATACATTCGGTTTTGATTTCTGGAACAATAACATTGAAACGAAAACAATCTGTGGTACAAGAGATTGGCAGGTCAAAGGTTTAGAATAATTGTTTAGAGCCTGCATGATCCCAGAACAAATTATATTCTTGAATGACACAATTCAACAGACAACCTGTTTTGGCCTAGCCAAAATTAAAGACTTAAACAAACCGTCTATTCCAAAACCAACACCTGACAGTAATGACACTACAGATGATGAGATAGACGTATCCCATATTTTAAACCAAAACAGAACACATCCTGATTGGAAAAAATGGTTGCTCTGGCCCACAGACACAAATAACTGTCAAGATAGATTCCTGAACAAAATACAGGGGTTCACATTAACCAGGCCAGACCCTAGATACTCCCAGCGACAACATCCAGGGATTGTAACTACATACAGTGTAGGTAAACTCTGCCTCGAATGGCTACGAACATCCACACTGGCAGAAATTAAGCAACACTTGACTTTACTTAAAGAAGGTGCTGACTTGCGTGACTTCATTATGGGACCACACAAACAGCGTCAAAAATGTTTCATAGCGGCCTCTATATATGCAGCTTACAACGAAGCTTGGAAAGTAACTCAAATTGAAACAGCAGAGAAAATACGGGAAATTGACCGTGTTAATTTGGAAAAATCACTTTCTGTTGTGGACAATGGGTTAATGACTCTGTCTTCCAGAATATATTCACTGGACAGTATTGTATCATCTGCAATCGATATAATAGAGCAATACTTACTGATGTTACAACATGGTCAGTCCCAATTGCATTCTATTGTACAGCTTGGCTGGACGTTACAAAATCTGCGTTCAGGCTACGTGCCTTGGCGTTTAATCAACACAACGTCATTATTCGGTATCTTTAACCTTACTGATACACAAATCAGCTTGGCACAAAAGGGTGCAGAGTATACAATTCTGAGCATTGAAAAACTTGGGAGATTACCATTGACAATGTCAGAACGACCTGTCATTGAATGGATAATACATGGAATAATAACTATTCCGATAACGACTTTCCAATTTCGATACTGCCAGAAATATATACAGGCAGGCCAGTATGAAAGGTTGGGTAAAGGATACATTAGGTCAACATGGAACCTACCTTATACACACACATGTTATAGTGAAAAAGGACCGAGTGTATTTCTTAGTGGTAACAATTGTGAAAAATCACTAAGTGGTATACTTCTGTGTCAGGGTATAAGTTTACATGGGGCCTGTGAGGGGACTTCAAATAACCTTTCATGTCACCAGCTCGGCACACCTGCAACAAAAATAGAGCCATTCTTTAGACGGCTTTCTAACGGGAGCTGCATTCTAATTGTGAATCACAGATGTTGTGGCTTGCTGCCAGGAAAACCTTATCTAGTAAGCGTGAGTTCCATGGTCACTTGCTGTGAGCGAGTATTGTATCCAAACGACACTCCAGACAGGGAGGAAAAAATTTGGCCCAGTTTGAAAATCTCTTCTATTCGAATTGATACTTTAAGCAGAATGAAGACTGTGCTCCTATAGACGCCAGTTCACTTGACATCATCAAAAGAAACGTATGATCTCCAAGTTGCAAGGACAACGGAAGAGATACATGCATTGTTATCGACAAATTGCCCCCTACACTTCGCAGAAATGCTAAACGAAATCTTAAATATTTCTGATACAAATGGTATCGCGAGTGTATTTAAGACCGTTTTTTCGGGACTGTTAACCCCATTCAAAGCAGTCCTGGGTATATTTCCCAATTTCGTCCATTCTGTCTTTGGCGGACTTCCACTCCTGTTGGGACTCGTAGCAGGCATCTTATTTTTGCTACTCCTGCTTTGTTATGGCAAGCCATGTCACAGACAAGACTCCAGCAACAATGGAAGAAACGATCCTAGCTATACGCTATCGGGACCGCATAACTAAAGTCCTTGGATTAGCCCAGCTAAGAGATCTAAATATGACCTGGTTTCTTTCCTTCAGACCCATATGGCAGAATTGTGTCTTACCTGTATTGAGATGCATGCTATGCGGCGAGGAATGCGTGTTGGACACATGTCTTACACTACAATCAGAAGTACCATTGGATGCAGATACTTTGTTGAGTCCAGTAAAGGCTCATGCATTGTGCTGTCCCCAGCGGCTACCTATCCTGATGACGGCATTCGTGGAGACTTCACCACTACGATTGAAGGGTAGTGAAGTACAGGATGAAAGCAGCTCCAACCAGGTAAGGCCTTCTGTAAGCAATGCTGATCAAAACGTCACTGAAAGCGAACATGCGCACGACTGCATGGTAGCGACATTCTCCAACTTGGTCGAACTTTCACCTGAAGCGGTAAACTGCTTTTTTGAAAATCTGTCTGACATGATGTTTTCCCCCAGACTTCACTTGCTGCTAGCTGTGGTTTGTGCACACTGCTTTCTGCATTGAATAAAAGTGGCGTAATTGGATCTTCGAGTGAGGCTCCCTTCTTCTTGACAGGCAACTGTTTTGGGATTACTCGCGGCATGCCTGAGCCGCGGAGTGGAGCCCCGGGGCTGTGACCGGCCCCCCTGCAGAGATGTCTAACGACGCTGTGCGAAGGAAAGAAGATGCCGGTTCTTTGTGGGGAAAGGACAGCAGCGTGACAGCAAACTAAGCTGCAACACCCACTGTGGCTTTAATAAACTCACATTCTCTATTAGTCACGAAAGCGCATCAACGCAAGACAGGTACCACAAGTACCATCAGGCCACAGGAGTGGCCGCGCCCATTGGGGCGTGACTTAAGGAAGTCAAATGTGGCGCCAGGAAATTGTTGTGCTACTCTGAGAACAGTCTATTGCCTCTAATGATATGCTGTTCGCATGAAACGCGTCAGGCAAGACTTCACTTGCTGCTAGCTGTGGTTTGTGCACGCTGCTTTCTGCATTGAATAAAAATGGGGTAATTGGATCTTCGAGTGAGGCTCCCTTCTTCTTGACAGGCAACTGTTTTGGGATTACTAGCGGCATGCCTGAGCTGCGGAGTGGAGCCCCGGGGCTGTGACCGGCCCCCCTGCTGAGATGTCTAACGACGCTGTGCGAAGGAAAGAAGATGCCAGTTCTTTGTGGGGAAAGGACAGCAGCGTGACAGCAAACTAAGCTGCAACACCCACTGTGGCTTTAATAAACTCACATTCTCTATTAGTCACGACAGCGCATCAATGCAAGACAGGTACCACAAGTACCATCAGGCCACAGGAGTGGCCGCGCCCATTGGGGCGTGACTTAAGGAAGTCAAATGTGGCGCCAGGAAATTGTCGTGCTACTCTGAGAACAGTCTATTGCCTCTGATGAAATGCTGTTCGCATGAAACGCGTCCGGCAAGACTTCACTTGCTACTAGCTGTGGTTTGTGCACGCTGCTTTCTGCATTGAATAAAAGTGGTGTAATTGGATCTTCAAGTGAGGCTCCCTTCTTTTTGACAGGCAACTGTTTTGGGATTACTAGCGGCATGCCTGAGCCGTGGAGTGGAGCCCCGGGGCTGTGACCGGCCCCCCTGCAGAGATGTCTAACGACGCTGTGCGAAGGAAAGAAGATGCCGGTTCTTTGTGGGGAAAGGACAGCAGCGTGACAGCAAACTAAGCTGCAACACCCACTGTGGCTTTAATAAACTCACATTCTCTATTAGTCACGACAGCGCATCAACGCAAGACAGGTACCACAAGTACCATCAGGCCACAGGAGTGGCCGCGCCCATTGGGGCGTGACTTAAGGAAGTCAAATGTGGCGCCAGGAAATTGTCGTGCTACTCTGAGAACAGTCTATTGCCTCTGATGAAATGCTGTTCGCATGAAACGCGTCAGGCAAGACTTCACTTGCTGCTAGCTGTGGTTTGTGCACGCTGCTTTCTGCATTGAATAAAAGTGGCGTAATTGGATCTTCGAGTGAGGCTCCCTTCTTCTTTACTGGCAACTGTTTTGGGATATGTATATATATATATATATATATATATATATATATATATATATATATATATATATATATATATATAAAACAAGCATTGGCATAGCCAATAGGTCTCGCTTTTGGGACCTTATAAGTATTTAGTTATGCAGCACAATATCCTTGGTGCAACAACATCGACTGTTGCATGGCTAAACGCTTATAAGGTCCCAAAGGCGAGACCTATTGGCTATGCCAATGTTTGTTTAAGTATTTGGGCAATGAAGGGCATTTATAACTGCATTCCCTTAGATCATGTTGGTATGTATTTTCATTGAGCGTTACAATTATATTTGTAAACTATTCTGCGTGTGAGACATTTGTGTGCTTTCAGTGCTTCTGCATGTCAATGTATTTGTAAATGGATTTAGGGCCCCATTACAAGTTTGGTGGTGTGGGTGCGGGCCGCTACGCCACTGCCCGCTCCCACATACCAAACAGGACTGCCACCCACCATATTATAAGTATTTGTGAGGTCTGGTGGGAGGCACACCAGTCCAGTAGTGGGACAGTACAAAGGCTCACATTTGAGCCTTATAACTGCACGGCCACAGGAACGTCAATGCAAGTTCCTGAACTGCAAGGACTCTGAAGTCCATGACGTGCATGAACAAGGGTGCATGCACACAGGCGGGCCTTGCATGCACCCCATGCACCACCACCAGGTTCATGGTGTGAAAACAGCCATTAGACCGCTGGCAGGGAGGATACTCATAATATGCTTGGCAGTGCCGCAGAGGCAGACCAAGCATATTGCGCCCTCAAGACTGCCGCTCCAATGCCAGGGATTGTGGATCCCTGGCGGTTGTGGCAGTTCTCTGGAGGTCTGACTGCCGTACTCATATTACAGCAGTCCCCGAATGCCACCGCGAGTGTTCAACCCCCCTGGACCACCAATCTCATAATAAGACCCTTAGTCTGTATATCCTGATTGTATGAGTTTCTCGTGTTTTCAGTGGTTATGTATGTTGTGCTTCTATAAATATTTAGCTAATATATTACAAACTGAAGCTCTGCTATTTATCCCAATTTCCTCTCGTATCTATGTCGATTTTTGAAAATCTATCTACACAACCCTATCTATCTACCTGTACAAACCCATCTATCTATACAACTGTTGAAAGCCAGCGTTCCCGCGCGCACCATTGTTGTCAGTGTGCAACCAGGACCCCCCTGCTACCACGTTAGGCCAAGAAAAGACACCATCCGAGACAGCCATGCTCAGCCCCTTAGTAGCTTGACATCAGCAGCCAGGCATATCTCCAAGGCACGAGTGTTCAGTATGTGCAGCCACGCCCACAGCAATCCCAATGATGTCACCTCAAATGGACTCCCCACGAGCTAGTATAAAATGAGTGTACTTTATTTAATAAGTTATAAAAAATGACCACATGATACAACTCCCACATATATACACTGGGTAATATTGTTTCCGGTGGGTTGGGCAGTCCTAATCCCCAACACCCGCTTCTAACCAACATTAACGCTGTCTTTAATCGTTCTCTACAGGTTAGGTATGTTGTACCACTAGAGTCCCACACTTTGCAAAATACAAGGAATAATGCCCTACTTAACGATGGGTCCCTGTACAGTGCCACAGTGAAACAATGCAATGCATAGCGCCTAGATCATGTACTGAGTGAATAATAGATAATGCAACTCAGTTTGCTACCAGCATGCCCTGTGTGAGGAAGGCATACAGCAATGTGTCACGTTGCAATTACGTACAGTGCGATAGAAAAACAATGCAATGCGTATCACCACCAGCATACCCTGTGCAAGGAAGGAATAAGGTAATGCGTCACAGTGCAATTCAGTACAGTGCAGTAAATAACCAATGCAGTGCGCTACGCTAGGATACCGTATCCTGCAAGTGAAACATAACGTAGTGCGTAGCGCACTAACCCCTGAGTTTGTTAAGCACCTCTAGTGTCAGACGTTGTCCAATAGTTCGATAGTTTGTTAGCAGCAAATATGCAAAGTGTTATACAACTGTTTTCAGAAGTTGTGCAAGCGGTTGCCCCCAACACAGATCAAGGATGACACACAAGTTCCACTCTGGGCCCTGGCCCCTATACTTCTCCATCCGGGACAAGCACGGACCGAGGACTGGGACGAAGCAACAGGCGCACACAGCTGCCAGTAGCGAGAGGCTGGGAGAGTGTCCCTCAGGGCCCGCACCCCGCCCCAGGCGATGATCCACTTTACCCAGGGGGGCGTGACCCCACTCTCCTCTACTGCTGCAGCAGCTTGGCCTCACTCCAGAAGCTTGTCAGCACGGGCAAGGCACGCTCGGGCCAGTAGTTCAGCTCCTGTGGAGCTGCCGGCCCGGGCCGCCAACATTCAGCACAAACTCCTTTCATGAAGCCTTTCGCATGATTCCGGGGCTACCCCACGTTGCCTTTCAGTGCCTGATCACTTGGCCGCCCTCTCCAGCGCTGTCAGGACATCTCCGTCACCTGGTGCACACGGTCTTCAGCCGCTCTCCACTAACTCCCAGCTCGCACCACGACACGCACACTGCACGTCTGAGTCTCACCTCTCCTCCTGGTGCACACGAGGTACCAGGCGCTCTCCACTAATGCCCTGGCTCCACCACCACATGCCGACTTGCGTGTTGGAGACTCACTCCTACTTAGTCCCCACAATGTCCCAGGACTCTTCACGGGGGCCCGGACTGCACTGCCACACGTACCCCCTGCGCGTCCTGAATCTCGGCTCTCTTCCACAATGCCCACAATCCAAAGGCGCTCCAACACCTGTAGCCTAACCAAGACATGCACCTTGCACATCAGAGTCTTGATTCGCTTTGGGTACCGACGATTACCTTAGACACCCCTTCGGAGGTCTCCGGCTGCCACGACATGGTCCCACCACCGCACCACTTGAGACTTCCTGAAAACTATTATGTTCCTGGGTTTCCGAACAGGAAGCCAGATCACTTTGGGCCCTTGGGGTTCAGGACACAGCATACAGCAAAGTCCTGCTCAGGAAGAAGGGGGGACATGACCCACTGCAGCGCCCCTACAGTCTCTCCTCGGTCAAGAACTACAAACTGCCCACAAGCCCCAGATCAAGAAGCAAGGGTCAAGTGTCTCCCGCAGCCTATTCAGCAACTCAGAGGCAGAGGTTTTCTTCCCGATCATGGACAGGTCAAAGCCACCAGAGACTCGACCAGTTCACGGCGTCTTCCAATTACTCTCAGCACTTCTCTGAACGATACCGAGACCATTCTCGACGACATCATCAACATGACATAAACCTAACCTAACCAAAGTCTTGGGGTTACAGTTCTTCTAGTTATACCCCTAGTTGTCTTTGAAGTTTCCTTGTGCTCAGTGGTCCCCGACCCTTCCCTAAATGAGCCTTGTGTATCTCCCTCCCCAGTGTCACCGTTCTCTCTTTGATACTGGGGGCCTGGATCTTTAATCACTTAGAGGGAGATAGGTCTATTGTTTGTTATGGCTCTGAACAAGGCCTCTTCACCTCGCAAAGCCTCTCCTTCTCCCAACTCCAGGTGCAGGGCAGCCTGGCACCGTCTCCATGCCTCCTCTGGGGCACAATTTCCCTCAGCCTTTCTCACCTCTCCTAGATACAGGCAGGCAATTCACACTCGGCTGAGACACGCAAAAAGGTTTAAAGCACAAAATCAGGCATTTTCTCAAACAGCTGTTTCTGGACACACAGCGACAAAGCCATCTACCCAAAAAGATGCATTATGACGCTGTGAGTTCAGACATACCAAACTTCACTGTTCCATTTCCAATTCTTGGGAAACTAGGCTAACCCTACTACACCCAGCCTGTCCCCATTCTGTCTTATGGGCAGGCCGGCCTTTCACCAGGGAAAATGAAATGGAGCCTTTTCCACTGTCAGGGCCTAGCACCCACACTGGCACAGGTCCTGCCTTTTAACTACCCTGCACTATGCCTGGGGTTTACCCAGTACATCCTACAGGGGTGCCCATGTGTATGCAAAAGGGAGAGTAAGGCCTTACAAGTGGTAGCACTTGTCAGGACAACATGCTAATTTAGCATAATGCACGCAGGCCCTACACTGAAGACCTGTGTTCCCTCTCTGCGCATTTCGTTAGTACTAGCTCTGGCACACACAGTGCACATCACTTAGGGATCTTGCTAGTAAGGCAAACATACCAATCAGAGACAACCAAACACCACTACAATTTATACAGGGAACATCTGTACTTGTACACTGATTAGCAGCGGCAAGTACCTACAGCATCTAACTTCACAGCTCTCTGTAAGGAAAACGGTCTAGAGGAAAAGCAAAACGTTTAAGTGAACTTTAGCCCACAAGGCCAAGTCCAACAACAACCCTATGTCAGCAACTTGATCTAGCTATACATACAACCCTATCTATCTACACACCCCTAATCTATGAATACTACCCTCTCTATCTACACCTTCTTTTTCGTATTGCAGTTTTTTGCATTCAGTTGTCTGTAACAGTGAAGAATAAGGGTCTTCATAAAATGTGTACATTCGCAGTATTTGAAAGATACAATTTTGATTGAAAAGTGCACATTTCAAAAGTCAGGTGCTACAGTATATAAATTTACATTTTGTATGCAATTCAAAAATTGAAATCATTTTTTTAAACAAATTTGGAAGGAAAACATACTCGAAGGGTTATATAACGGATTGTGTAAAATAATCTATCGCTTGGGCTTACTATCGCAAACAGTCATCAAATTCACACCCTTATTCATCCACATCAAAGTTAAAGTAAAAACTCTTCCCTCATTCCACAGACATACCCATTGCAAATGTGACTCCAAAATTATCAAAAAGGTATCAAAATTTATTACGTAATTAATACAAATTAAAAACACAATCGATGAACAATACAATTCACGTAAGTGGTTAAAAAAAACTTTGTTATAAAAACTTTTCCCAAGGAAGAGACAAATTACAGTGATTTCACATGAAATCATCAAAAATCATTAATCCGTTGGAATCTCAAACCACAAGTCTGGCCGATATTAGCAAATGACAATGCGTCAGTTCCTCGGATTAAACAATGGCAGTTGTGTCGACGCGTTTCGGTGTTTTGCTTATATTTTGCACCACCTTTTTCAAGACAAATAATGTATTGTCCCTTTCTTTTTTCCGTTGTCTGTATTAAAAAATACCAAATATAATCTAAAAAACTAAAAATACATATCAATATATTTACCCCTCATATTTATAACATTTCTTATTATTTAACAAGACTTCTATTATTCTCAAATTTCTCATTATTATTAAAAACATTCCATGTACATTAGTAAATAAACCCCCATTTAGGACCCACATTTGCAATGTAATTCAATCAGTCAAAACATTAGGAACATGAAAGAATATTCCCACTTTTCTCTACATCAGCACTACATTCACATTCACTAATAGACTTATTTGGTTCATTAATCCTGCGTATGAATGTCCCCAAATTCGAGCATCCATGTTCATCCTATGGCAATTCTCCATAAAAAACAAAGAAGGTCATATGTTTCTTACGCTTTCTTGCCTTTCTGCTTAGTTGCCTTTCCACTTAGTTTCCCCAAGATTATGTGGACCCCTATTTATGGGTACCATACCTTTGGTTCGGATTTATTGAAAACTAGGGAATAATTTTGTCACTTAACCCCTATTATAAAGAGGCCCACCACATGAAACGTATCTGCCATTTACCTGACAACGGTTATATCCTGATGTTATAACAAAATTACTGTTCCTGTTATATTTTATATCCACGGTATTTTCCGATCATAGAATTCTGTATCATCCCGTCAGATCTTTGATATTGAGGATATATACGTTTCTTACGTACTTCTAAAGAAGGAGCAGCAAGTACGAATTTCAAAAAATAAAATAAATCACTTATTGCCCTCCCAAATTACTCCAAACCAGAAAGAACCCTAATAGTGTTGCTCAGTGCTTTAAGTGGGATGAAAAAACTGGGGGGTCTCTCAAAGAGGCGTGGCCAGTGTAAGGGGCGTGGCTTTAAAACACTTGTGCTAAAAATCTGTGTTTAGCATAGTGTGCCGCCCGACTTGTATTTTGCTGTTTCTGGCATTGCATCCAGATATGTGATACAAGTAACATCATACCTAAAACAAGTAAGGACTATTGGCTTTGTCAATGGTTATTAGTTGCATAAGATAAATAAGCTGCAACTATGGCTTGTTACATATAATATTGAAAAAGCTTCCAATTAAAGCCCTGGTGACCCTACCACAATGTTACTGCTCTTGCGTTTTAGAAAGAGAAGGGAAATCCAGAAAGAAAATTACTCTTTAAAGGATTTCCCTTACCCTAGAACGCTCACCTGGCATGACGCCATGCCGTAACTTCTCCACTTGTGAGAAGTGAGCAGTGTGAGCAGCGCACATCGATGTGCCTGCTGTCTCGAAACGGGTCTCTATCGAGCTGTTTTGCGCCCTGGCACTTTTTTACGGACTGCAGGGACAGCAAGCTGCTGTCACTGCAGTCCGGAAAAAAATAGACCGCCTGTGCCAGGGCTCAAAACAGAGCCCGATAGAGACCCGTTTCGAGCCCCCCTTAAAAAAACTGCCGGTGCTCCGACCCCTTGAGACCCGGCCCACTTAAAGCCCTGGTGTTGCTACAGCAATTTCAAAACATGTTATAAATCCTGTGATTAAAAACTCTGCCGACTTCACGAGGATCCAGATTTGTAGGCACAATCGGCCACATGCATCAACGATATTAGCATTAGCAAACGGTGCGATTCGCTAAAATCGGCCG
The DNA here is from genome assembly GCF_964261635.1 of Lissotriton helveticus. NCBI lineage: Eukaryota > Metazoa > Chordata > Amphibia > Caudata > Salamandridae > Lissotriton > Lissotriton helveticus. The sequence continues at coordinate 258,855,624 of NC_136072.1, forward strand.
TTTGCGAATGCAATATCATGTTTTGGGATGCATCCATTTTTTTTAGTTATTTCGCAATTTTAGGAATCGCAGATATGTTTAGCGAATTCCTAAAATATTCACATATTTTAAGGAATCGCATTTTTAAGGTGCAAAACTGCATGCATCAAAAATCGCAATTTGCGATTCCTTCAGAAATCGCAAATTGCATTTCTTATATTTAGAAGCCCTCTGGCCAGGTGGGATTTTTTTTTACTTGCTGGAAATCAGGTGAAACTCATTTCTAGTGTATAAAAGGGGTGTGATAATGCAGTTTACGCTTTTCCACAATGGCTGCTGTCATTGCATTTGCACGTCGGAGGAGGTTGAGAGCTGCTGCAAGGGGGAGAAGGATGATCAATGACAGGATTTTTAGAGTGCGCATTACTTTGTTTGGGCAGACTGAGGCAGAAATTTATGACAAATACAGGCCTAATGGGGATTCTATTTTAGAGCTAATAGCAGATTTGGACCCTTTCCTGCAAAGACAAACCCTTAGAACCCAAGCCATTCCCACTCATGTCCAAGTACTGTGTTCCCTTCACCTTCTTGCCTCAGGGTCTTTTCAGGGTGTCATTGCTATTGCTGGTGGAGTGTCACAGAGTGCCCTATCTAGATTTTCAGTAACTTTTTAAATGCCATGCTACATAGGATCAGGCATTACATCTCTTTTCCAAATACACAACATGAATTACTGCAAACTAAGTTGGACTTCTACAATATTGCTAACTTCCCTCATGTAATTGGCTGTATAGATGGCACACATATCCCCATATGCCCACCCTCTGAAAATGAGTATATATTTCGCAACAGGAAATGCTACCATTCCATGAACATACAAGCAGTGTGTAATGCCAAAACAATATTCACAGATATAGTGGCTAGCTACCCTGGTAGTGCCCATGACTCTTATATTTTCAGACATAGTGCCATCCATAGGCGACTGCTTGCTGGAGAGTTTCATGATGGTTATTTGCTTGGTAAGTAATTCTTTTTTTGTGAATGATGAACAAAGCATATTCCTATAGGGTCATAATCGTGCATTTTGTTTCCTTTTGCTTAAAACCAAAGGTGACAGTGCATATGGAGTGAGGCATATAGCCATGTGCGAACTGGGGTGGCAGAGTGGGCTAAAGAACGGTGATGGATCAAACCCAGATCTTTTGACTGGGTGTGAGTGTTTGATTGGTTCAGATGCTCCGTCCATCACCACCCCCTTTTGTACCGCTTATGGAGTGAGATCATTCATACTTACACCTTTTCTAAATCCATCTACCCGCAAAGAGCAGCAGTATAACCATGCCCATATTGCCACTCGCAATGTCATAGAGAGGGCTTTTGTTGTCATGAAATCCAGATTTAGAATTCTGCATAAAAAAGGAGGAGCATTGCAATATAGACCAGATGTATGCTGTAAGATTGTTGCAACATGTGCCATGCTTCACAATGTAGCTACCAAGAGAGGCCTGGAACTTGATATAGAGGAATATTTTCCCAACATTGACAATCAACCTCAGCAACCTCTAGCAAGAGCACATGGACCAGACGCAGCAGAGGGTAGGAAGAGGAGGGCGGAGATCACTCAACATTACTTTTAGCAGAGGTATGACGCTTGAAATATTTAGAGTGTGCTAACATGTTTTGTTTATTAAGTTCATAAACACAAGTGAATTTGGAAAAATTATGACATATAATTTGTTTCTTCACAAACCAAATGATAAAGCAGTACTTTTTAAATTGTCAGGAAATCTTTACTTCTCAAAAAGAAATTGAATTAACTTGAGAGGTCAAACATTTCACTTTTTTCTACCACGCACGCCTAAAGCCTTAGCAGTTGCAGTATCTGTGCCAATGTCTTTACCAATTGCTGTGTCACATTTTCTATTGCTACGACGTTCCCCTACTTTACTGGTACTTCCTTCAGCAATATTGATTGGATTAACGTCAACAAGAGACCCTTCCACGCACAATCTATTTGAAGTACAAATTTGCATGTCATTTGCAATGGTTTTAAGTGCATTCATTCCTCTGGATATGTCCCCACAGCACTGTGAGACATGCTTCTGCATGTCCAGGATTGGTTTAATGAGCTGAGCATTGGTGTGGCACATCATATTCATTGACCTACAACATGCCTGATTACTTAACAGTGACCTAATACATCTTTTGGCATTTGCAATTTGCTGAGACTGCATTGTGCTGCACATTGCTTCCAAGGCAACTGCCATGAGGTCCAGTCTGTCTGAAGACACAGAATGTGCTTTTTCAAATACCTTGGTCATGTGAGAGAGACTACTGCTAATGGCACTGATGTCCTGAGTGACCTGATTGAATGTACTCTTTATCACCCTTAGGTCTTTTCCCTGCAGACGGTGAACTTTGAGCAGCTTGAGCTCAACTGTACTGGCACTTGTGTCTCCATCTGTGACTGATCTGCGCATTGAAGGACGTGCCCTCCGCCTCACAAATGGCTGGATCCTCTGTTGCCTGCTTAGTTGACTTTGAACAGGAGCTGGGGTTTCTGACAAGTTTTGAACTTCAACTGTGACATTAGTATCCTCATCACTATCTGACTCTTGAATATGACGCACTCTGCGCTGTGAAGTTGTGGGCTGCACTGTGGGTGAAGCTGATCCTGAATTCATTCCAGCAGAGTTCAGTAGATTATGAGTGAATGACTCTGCGTACTCCATGAAATCAGTGTCCACTTCTGCATCTAAGAATGAAAAGATTTGAATTTTTTATTATTTCTAAAGTGTAGCACATGTGTTGTCATTTGAAATAAAAACCTTTCATAAACATACTCTTGTGTCAAGCATGATGATTTTCTACAAATAAATCATGTATGGGTAATGTTTTTAAATTTTCTGGAAAAAGCATTTCTGTCAGGTTATTGTTAAGAAAACTACTACTCCCATGATGCACTACTTTTAGCATTGAAGTAATCATTCAATTAACAGACAACCTGTAAAAAGCACAACTGCAGCACAGTATAAAATACCAGAACATGTGTGTCATACTAGCAACAAATACTATGGGGTGTTTGGTCTGTCCCTGGGAGTCCCACTGCCAGTTTTCTTTGCAGACTTGGTGCGTGTCGCAATTTTCTCTTTAGCACGACTACGCAGGTCATACCATCCCTTTTGAAGGTTGTTGATGTCTCTGTGCGCAACACCAACTGCATTAACTTTGGATTGTATTCCAAGCCAAATTTTCCTTTTTACACCTTCAGGAACCTTCAGAGACAGCTTTCCAAAAAGCTGATCATTATGCGCAGTCACCTCTTCAATCAGAATCTCTAGCTCCTGCTCACTAAATTTTACTTTCCTTTTCCTGCCATGTGGCTCCTCTAAAACATTTTCTGCCATTTCAAAATGCACAAAACACACAGAGAGCCTCTTACTGCTCCAGCAGACTGAGTACCAACTGACAAAAGCCTCTCCAGCAGTTCAAACTGGGCCTCAGGTGGGTCTAATTGGTTGCAGAGCTTGCAGGCTGTGATTGAAATGAGATGCATCATGTGCGTTAAATCGCAATTTGCGAATTCGCAATCTGCGAATTCGCAAACAAGACTTCGCATTTTTCCTGCAAATCGGTAAAAAAAGCTATTTTTACTGATTCGCAATAAAAATGCAAAAAACTTGATGCATAGCTTTTTGCGATTCGGTAATTGCGATTCCCTATTTATCGCAAATACCGATTCGCAAAAACGAACATTGATGCATGTGGGGGAATATGTTTCCTCAAGTATCCTATATGTTCGATATAAAAATAGAGGAGACCTTAATAAACTGACCATAGGTATATATTTATTCTTCTAAAACCCCCACTATTAATTAGGTTTCCATACCTTCTCAAAAAGGCTCTGTCGGTTAGTTAAGTGAACCGCTCAAGTGTAGAGTCAGCCACGAAGCGATGTCTATCGCACAACCATTGCCTTTGTTGTACTGGATCCCGATTATTAAAGAGCTAGACATAAACCAGAACCAAAGTTAAATATAACAAGTTCAGGTTACGGGTTGTGGACATGAAAGTGCCACTCCATTAGCCCAGACTCCGAGCTTACTCGGCGGCGGTGTTTAAAATATACCATCACGTCGTGTGTAAAACGTACCTCTGTATTTCGTAAACGGAACTCCCAGCACATATATATCCAGGTAGTCAGATCCGTTACACTCAGAAAGCAGCGTTTAAATAGTGCCCATATTCCTAATAATAATGAGCACCTGTACAGTTTCACTGATCTTTACTTCCGCAACAGACATGTTGCTCTGAAGTCTGGTCTGTGCGCGGCTTCGCTACTGTAAATAACAGAGCAAAGCGTCTAATGATTTTGCCCGAATTAGAGTTAGCTACATATCTGTGCGGCTTCTCTACCATATGTAACAGAGCAAAGCGTCTGATGATTGCGCCCGAATTGGAGTTAGCTACATATCTGAGCGCAACTATGCTACGATGAAGAACTGAAGTAAAAAAAAGGAGCGGATAATCATTTCACCGGCTCCCGAGTTTTCATTACCAGTGGTTCATATTTTCTAAAGTATCAAATATATATATATATATATATATATATATATATATATATATATATATATATATATATATATATATATATATATATATATATATATAATATTATATAAACATGCAATTTAAGTATTGGTAATATTTTTCGAATTATCTAAAATATGTTAATTTCATACAATTTGGCACCTTATGAAATATGTCAAAAATAGAGTTCAGCTGTAGTATAACTCTTTTCTATAAACCCAAAGATATGACTTATATCCCAAAAACGAATACACCCATAGGACAACCATAAATATCTAAGGGGGATTTTTCCCCATCTAAGAAGGTCACATCCAGCTCACAAATCGTAGCAACACACACAATGGGTGGCCGGACGACCAATGTAATGACTGGATGCAGGAATGTGAGCAGCATGTAACCTTCTATGTGTTGCCCTACAAACTCCAGCCAAAACTAATTATGTTACAAATGACCATGGTCGTAATTTTAGTACATGGGTTCAAATTATAAGTCTTTCCCAATCTTCCTTAGAGTTCAACCCGTTTCGTACCGTATTGAAGATGGATATATATCATTGCTCTCTCTGTTTTCGCTTACTCGTGATGTCACCACCCCGTCTACTGCCATTTATCCTCTCTATAATAAACCACTTAATGTTCTCACAAGTATGGTTCTGTTGTGAAAAATGATCTACAAGTGGTGCATTTGCCTTCTTGTTCCTAATGGCCGATTTGTGCTCCGTTAGGCGAGTCCTCAGCTCACGGCCAGTCTCGCCAACGTAACCCAATCCGCAGGGGCAAATCAATAAGTAGATTACATTTTTACTTCTACAGTTGTTTAAATCTTTAACTGTAGTCGTTCGCTTGTTGAAGGTAAGGCTCTTCCCCTCAATACATTGCTCACAACTGTTACAATTTCCACATTTGTAATTGTGTTGGTACCCAGTCCCTTGGATGGTGGGCCACTCCCTTCAAAAATGTAAGGTTATATAACGGATTGACCTGCCAATAAAAATGCATACTATTTGATAATTTAATGTGGTTAGTATAGAAAAGACCTTGACATCAGGAAAGGGGGGCCACTCGGCCCCCACGCACACATGGCTGGGCCCGGCCCCCCCTCACCCGCCCTGATTGGTCTGTAGGTCCCGCCATTGACCCGGAAGCAGTTTTTCACTTCCGGGTCAAGGAGGCGGGACCTCTAGCATAGGGGGGGTTTAAGAGCCTGGGGAGCACGGGAAGCGCCCTCTTTGTGCCCGCGCTTCCCAGGCTCGCTCCTCGCCCCGCTGTGGGGTTTGTAATTTTCTTTTCTTGTCTTGCAGGTGCGGGGAATGCGGTGCATCAAACAGCAGGCGGTAACCAGCGTTTGGGGATTTAACCAGCGTGATTCTGCATCGGAGCGCCGGGGTTCCTGGCGGTCTCATGAGGACGACTCATTGTCCTGCTCTGGGGCCCGCGACGTGGTTGGCACCAAGGAAGCTACACTACGTGGGCGGCAGGACCGCTGGTGCATGGCCATCGGAAAGGACCACAGGACATTCGATTGGTGGTGTAAGTATCCCCGCTCCCGCCTTGGGATGACGAACTACGGTTTGGCTCAGTTGGGTGGATTTTATTGTCTTCTTAGGGAGATCTGCTCTCAGAGCCCGGCGAGGTTGAGAAACGATGGGCTCAGTTTGTTTACAGAGACCGGGACATTCAGAGAATATTAATTCACTCACCAGTAAGGGGGTCATTTATAATTTAGGGGGTGGTCCACTGGTATGCCGCTGTGGCTAAAGGTCTGCCTCTACCCACTATGCACAGGACCACCCATCAAATGTAGCTGTGCGGAATGTGCTCACACCAATATCGCAGGAGCACGTTAAGCAAAAATCGATTAAGGAACCGCCACCATGGTAGCTGGTTTCCGGAGCTTTTTTTATCGTGGAATGTATTTGTAATTCCGAATTCATTGATTTAATTTGTAAGGAATGTTGCTGCTTTTTAGTGGTGTGTAAGCAGTGTTTCTTAAGGCAAATAAATTAATAATGGTGTCACAGGCAAGACCCTAACAAGCCCATCCGGTTGACGAGTGTACACCATGGTGAACTGTTTTGGTCATAGGCGACTGAGAGCATCTGATCCTGTGCACGTGCTGTTACCAGACCATCATGGGTGTAGCAGCTGGGCCTGCATGCAATGCTCCCAGAAGTCGGTATACAGAACATATGCTGGACAGCTTGATGTCCGCAGCCTCAACCTGCCACGTGTTCATTCCACGTGCTCACCTCTGCTCTAGAATTAATTATATGGCACAGAAAATACATCCTATTCATATTGCAATAAGGAGATAAAGTCATTTTTCACAGTCCGGATATTGTTTATTAAGCCACTTCCCTCTATCTTTATGCATGGAGGGAATGATAACTTTTCAACCCTGCACAGCTTTGCACTGCCTTTTGGCGAGATTTACGCTGTGCAAATGCTACTTACGTACATTGGAAAAATTATCACCTCTTCGTCCCATTCCTTTATCCATGAACAGCTCGTCTGCTCCATAGAATAGTTTACATGGATATGGAGGCAGGACACTGTTATCCGTGGATATTAGGGTTGCAGCATTATAAGTAGACGTACAGGTATTTCTAGGATTTCACCAATGCGTATGTCTGGGATGCAGGTTTAGCAGTGGACTGCTTCTGAATGTGCTGTTCTGTGTGTGCGGTTGTATCTTATATGGAGACGGGCATGTGGGTTCTCAGTGGCCTTTGGTGACCTCAGCGTTTGTTTTGGGGTCATGTGCCAGTATTTCCCATGATTGCTTAGTTTCACCGTTTTCTATGTATGTATGTATCTGTACCACCATTTGTGATCTCAGAGCACAACCGTGCACCAGGGCTCGATAGCTCCTTTCTTTTCATGTGTGCATATCCAGTAAGGACTGGGGACAGGGTGTGTGTGTTTATGTCTATGTGCATACGTGTGTGTATATCTGTGTGCACACGTGCTTGTATGATGAAAAGAATGAAGATTGCATGGACCAAAGTCAGGAATGGGATTCTGTTTCGGCATACATGAAGCTATATCTAGCTCCCTGCGCTACCATCTAGTGGTCAAGTTAAAAATCGCGGAATCAATTGTATTTGCATGCTTTTCAGACGGGATTGATAGAAGGGTATTTAGCATGACTAAGGGGGAGTTTTCTTCACATGGGGATGACAGAATCTGCACTAATGGTTGTGTTTTCATTACTCTAAGCGGTCGGTTTGATGAATACCATTTAAAATTTCAAAAGTCAGGTGCTACAGTATATAGACTTTGACTGGGTGTGAGTGTTTGATTGGTTCAGATGCTCCGTCCATCACCACCCCCTTTTGTACCGCTTATGGAGTGAGATCATTCATACTTACACCTTTTCTAAATCCATCTACCCGCAAAGAGCAGCAGTATAACCATGCCCATATTGCCACTCGCAATGTCATAGAGAGGGCTTTTGTTGTCATGAAATCCAGATTTAGAATTCTGCATAAAAAAGGAGGAGCATTGCAATATAGACCAGATGTATGCTGTAAGATTGTTGCAACATGTGCCATGCTTCACAATGTAGCTACCAAGAGAGGCCTGGAACTTGATATAGAGGAATATTTTCCCAACATTGACAATCAACCTCAGCAACCTCTAGCAAGAGCACATGGACCAGACGCAGCAGAGGGTAGGAAGAGGAGGGCGGAGATCACTCAACATTACTTTTAGCAGAGGTATGACGCTTGAAATATTTAGAGTGTGCTAACATGTTTTGTTTATTAAGTTCATAAACACAAGTGAATTTGGAAAAATTATGACATATAATTTGTTTCTTCACAAACCAAATGATAAAGCAGTACTTTTTAAATTGTCAGGAAATCTTTACTTCTCAAAAAGAAATTGAATTAACTTGAGAGGTCAAACATTTCACTTTTTTCTACCACGCACGCCTAAAGCCTTAGCAGTTGCAGTATCTGTGCCAATGTCTTTACCAATTGCTGTGTCACATTTTCTATTGCTACGACGTTCCCCTACTTTACTGGTACTTCCTTCAGCAATATTGATTGGATTAACGTCAACAAGAGACCCTTCCACGCACAATCTATTTGAAGTACAAATTTGCATGTCATTTGCAATGGTTTTAAGTGCATTCATTCCTCTGGATATGTCCCCACAGCACTGTGAGACATGCTTCTGCATGTCCAGGATTGGTTTAATGAGCTGAGCATTGGTGTGGCACATCATATTCATTGACCTACAACATGCCTGATTACTTAACAGTGACCTAATACATCTTTTGGCATTTGCAATTTGCTGAGACTGCATTGTGCTGCACATTGCTTCCAAGGCAACTGCCATGAGGTCCAGTCTGTCTGAAGACACAGAATGTGCTTTTTCAAATACCTTGGTCATGTGAGAGAGACTACTGCTAATGGCACTGATGTCCTGAGTGACCTGATTGAATGTACTCTTTATCACCCTTAGGTCTTTTCCCTGCAGACGGTGAACTTTGAGCAGCTTGAGCTCAACTGTACTGGCACTTGTGTCTCCATCTGTGACTGATCTGCGCATTGAAGGATGTGCCCTCCGCCTCACAAATGGCTGGATCCTCTGTTGCCTGCTTAGTTGACTTTGAACAGGAGCTGGGGTTTCTGACAAGTTTTGAACTTCAACTGTGACATTAGTATCCTCATCACTATCTGACTCTTGAATATGACGCACTCTGCGCTGTGAAGTTGTGGGCTGCACTGTGGGTGAAGCTGATCCTGAATTCATTCCAGCAGAGTTCAGTAGATTATGAGTGAATGACTCTGCGTACTCCATGAAATCAGTGTCCACTTCTGCATCTAAGAATGAAAAGATTTGAATTTTTTATTATTTCTAAAGTGTAGCACATGTGTTGTCATTTGAAATAAAAACCTTTCATAAACATACTCTTGTGTCAAGCATGATGATTTTCTACAAATAAATCATGTATGGGTAATGTTTTTAAATTTTCTGGAAAAAGCATTTCTGTCAGGTTATTGTTAAGAAAACTACTACTCCCATGATGCACTACTTTTAGCATTGAAGTAATCATTCAATTAACAGACAACCTGTAAAAAGCACAACTGCAGCACAGTATAAAATACCAGAACATGTGTGTCATACTAGCAACAAATACTATGGGGTGTTTGGTCTGTCCCTGGGAGTCCCACTGCCAGTTTTCTTTGCAGACTTGGTGCGTGTCGCAATTTTCTCTTTAGCACGACTACGCAGGTCATACCATCCCTTTTGAAGGTTGTTGATGTCTCTGTGCGCAACACCAACTGCATTAACTTTGGATTGTATTCCAAGCCAAATTTTCCTTTTTACACCTTCAGGAACCTTCAGAGACAGCTTTCCAAAAAGCTGATCATTATGCGCAGTCACCTCTTCAATCAGAATCTCTAGCTCCTGCTCACTAAATTTTACTTTCCTTTTCCTGCCATGTGGCTCCTCTAAAACATTTTCTGCCATTTCAAAATGCACAAAACACACAGAGAGCCTCTTACTGCTCCAGCAGACTGAGTACCAACTGACAAAAGCCTCTCCAGCAGTTCAAACTGGGCCTCAGGTGGGTCTAATTGGTTGCAGAGCTTGCAGGCTGTGATTGAAATGAGATGCATCATGTGCGTTAAATCGCAATTTGCGAATTCGCAATCTGCGAATTCGCAAACAAGACTTCGCATTTTTCCTGCAAATCGGTAAAAAAAGCTATTTTTACTGATTCGCAATAAAAATGCAAAAAACTTGATGCATAGCTTTTTGCGATTCGGTAATTGCGATTCCCTATTTATCGCAAATACCGATTCGCAAAAACGAACATTGATGCATGTGGGGGAATATGTTTCCTCAAGTATCCTATATGTTCGATATAAAAATAGAGGAGACCTTAATAAACTGACCATAGGTATATATTTATTCTTCTAAAACCCCCACTATTAATTAGGTTTCCATACCTTCTCAAAAAGGCTCTGTCGGTTAGTTAAGTGAACCGCTCAAGTGTAGAGTCAGCCACGAAGCGATGTCTATCGCACAACCATTGCCTTTGTTGTACTGGATCCCGATTATTAAAGAGCTAGACATAAACCAGAACCAAAGTTAAATATAACAAGTTCAGGTTACGGGTTGTGGACATGAAAGTGCCACTCCATTAGCCCAGACTCCGAGCTTACTCGGCGGCGGTGTTTAAAATATACCATCACGTCGTGTGTAAAACGTACCTCTGTATTTCGTAAACGGAACTCCCAGCACATATATATCCAGGTAGTCAGATCCGTTACACTCAGAAAGCAGCGTTTAAATAGTGCCCATATTCCTAATAATAATGAGCACCTGTACAGTTTCACTGATCTTTACTTCCGCAACAGACATGTTGCTCTGAAGTCTGGTCTGTGCGCGGCTTCGCTACTGTAAATAACAGAGCAAAGCGTCTAATGATTTTGCCCGAATTAGAGTTAGCTACATATCTGTGCGGCTTCTCTACCATATGTAACAGAGCAAAGCGTCTGATGATTGCGCCCGAATTGGAGTTAGCTACATATCTGAGCGCAACTATGCTACGATGAAGAACTGAAGTAAAAAAAAGGAGCGGATAATCATTTCACCGGCTCCCGAGTTTTCATTACCAGTGGTTCATATTTTCTAAAGTATCAAATATATATATATATATATATATATATATATATATATATATATATATATATATATATATATATATATATATATATATATATATATATATATATATATATATATAATATTATATAAACATGCAATTTAAGTATTGGTAATATTTTTCGAATTATCTAAAATATGTTAATTTCATACAATTTGGCACCTTATGAAATATGTCAAAAATAGAGTTCAGCTGTAGTATAACTCTTTTCTATAAACCCAAAGATATGACTTATATCCCAAAAACGAATACACCCATAGGACAACCATAAATATCTAAGGGGGATTTTTCCCCATCTAAGAAGGTCACATCCAGCTCACAAATCGTAGCAACACACACAATGGGTGGCCGGACGACCAATGTAATGACTGGATGCAGGAATGTGAGCAGCATGTAACCTTCTATGTGTTGCCCTACAAACTCCAGCCAAAACTAATTATGTTACAAATGACCATGGTCGTAATTTTAGTACATGGGTTCAAATTATAAGTCTTTCCCAATCTTCCTTAGAGTTCAACCCGTTTCGTACCGTATTGAAGATGGATATATACCATTGCTCTCTCTGTTTTCGCTTACTCGTGATGTCACCACCCCGTCTACTGCCATTTATCCTCTCTATAATAAACCACTTAATGTTCTCACAAGTATGGTTCTGTTGTGAAAAATGATCTACAAGTGGTGCATTTGCCTTCTTGTTCCTAATGGCCGATTTGTGCTCCGTTAGGCGAGTCCTCAGCTCACGGCCAGTCTCGCCAACGTAACCCAATCCGCAGGGGCAAATCAATAAGTAGATTACATTTTTACTTCTACAGTTGTTTAAATCTTTAACTGTAGTCGTTCGCTTGTTGAAGGTAAGGCTCTTCCCCTCAATACATTGCTCACAACTGTTACAATTTCCACATTTGTAATTGTGTTGGTACCCAGTCCCTTGGATGGTGGGCCACTCCCTTCAAAAATGTAAGGTTATATAACGGATTGACCTGCCAATAAAAATGCATACTATTTGATAATTTAATGTGGTTAGTATAGAAAAGACCTTGACATCAGGAAAGGGGGGCCACTCGGCCCCCACGCACACATGGCTGGGCCCGGCCCCCCCTCACCCGCCCTGATTGGTCTGTAGGTCCCGCCATTGACCCGGAAGCAGTTTTTCACTTCCGGGTCAAGGAGGCGGGACCTCTAGCATAGGGGGGGTTTAAGAGCCTGGGGAGCACGGGAAGCGCCCTCTTTGTGCCCGCGCTTCCCAGGCTCGCTCCTCGCCCCGCTGTGGGGTTTGTAATTTTCTTTTCTTGTCTTGCAGGTGCGGGGAATGCGGTGCATCAAACAGCAGGCGGTAACCAGCGTTTGGGGATTTAACCAGCGTGATTCTGCATCGGAGCGCCGGGGTTCCTGGCGGTCTCATGAGGACGACTCATTGTCCTGCTCTGGGGCCCGCGACGTGGTTGGCACCAAGGAAGCTACACTACGTGGGCGGCAGGACCGCTGGTGCATGGCCATCGGAAAGGACCACAGGACATTCGATTGGTGGTGTAAGTATCCCCGCTCCCGCCTTGGGATGACGAACTACGGTTTGGCTCAGTTGGGTGGATTTTATTGTCTTCTTAGGGAGATCTGCTCTCAGAGCCCGGCGAGGTTGAGAAACGATGGGCTCAGTTTGTTTACAGAGACCGGGACATTCAGAGAATATTAATTCACTCACCAGTAAGGGGGTCATTTATAATTTAGGGGGTGGTCCACTGGTATGCCGCTGTGGCTAAAGGTCTGCCTCTACCCACTATGCACAGGACCACCCATCAAATGTAGCTGTGCGGAATGTGCTCACACCAATATCGCAGGAGCACGTTAAGCAAAAATCGATTAAGGAACCGCCACCATGGTAGCTGGTTTCCGGAGCTTTTTTTATCGTGGAATGTATTTGTAATTCCGAATTCATTGATTTAATTTGTAAGGAATGTTGCTGCTTTTTAGTGGTGTGTAAGCAGTGTTTCTTAAGGCAAATAAATTAATAATGGTGTCACAGGCAAGACCCTAACAAGCCCATCCGGTTGACGAGTGTACACCATGGTGAACTGTTTTGGTCATAGGCGACTGAGAGCATCTGATCCTGTGCACGTGCTGTTACCAGACCATCATGGGTGTAGCAGCTGGGCCTGCATGCAATGCTCCCAGAAGTCGGTATACAGAACATATGCTGGACAGCTTGATGTCCGCAGCCTCAACCTGCCACGTGTTCATTCCACGTGCTCACCTCTGCTCTAGAATTAATTATATGGCACAGAAAATACATCCTATTCATATTGCAATAAGGAGATAAAGTCATTTTTCACAGTCCGGATATTGTTTATTAAGCCACTTCCCTCTATCTTTATGCATGGAGGGAATGATAACTTTTCAACCCTGCACAGCTTTGCACTGCCTTTTGGCGAGATTTACGCTGTGCAAATGCTACTTACGTACATTGGAAAAATTATCACCTCTTCGTCCCATTCCTTTATCCATGAACAGCTCGTCTGCTCCATAGAATAGTTTACATAGATATGGAGGCAGGACACTGTTATCCGTGGATATTAGGGTTGCAGCATTATAAGTAGACGTACAGGTATTTCTAGGATTTCACCAATGCGTATGTCTGGGATGCAGGTTTAGCAGTGGACTGCTTCTGAATGTGCTGTTCTGTGTGTGCGGTTGTATCTTATATGGAGACGGGCATGTGGGTTCTCAGTGGCCTTTGGTGACCTCAGCGTTTGTTTTGGGGTCATGTGCCAGTATTTCCCATGATTGCTTAGTTTCACCGTTTTCTATGTATGTATGTATCTGTACCACCATTTGTGATCTCAGAGCACAACCGTGCACCAGGGCTCGATAGCTCCTTTCTTTTCATGTGTGCATATCCAGTAAGGACTGGGGACAGGGTGTGTGTGTTTATGTCTATGTGCATATGTGTGTGTATATCTGTGTGCACACGTGCTTGTATGATGAAAAGAATGAAGATTGCATGGACCAAAGTCAGGAATGGGATTCTGTTTCGGCATACATGAAGCTATATCTAGCTCCCTGCGCTACCATCTAGTGGTCAAGTAAAAAATCGCGGAATCAATTGTATTTGCATGCTTTTCAGACGGGATTGATAGAAGGGTATTTAGCATGACTAAGGGGGGGTTTTCTTCACATGGGGATGACAGAATCTGCACTAATGGTTGTGTTTTCATTACTCTAAGCGGTCGGTTTGATGAATACCATTTATAACCAGGCTATTTGTAAAGATGGAAAATATCGCAATGAGCATTTATTGAGTGAGGTGGGCGCAAGACACACCAAGAATCATTGTCGCAGGCGCCGGGCTTGGTCTAAGCACCGGCAGTCGAAACGGGTCTCCATCGGGCTCTGTTTTGAGCCCTGGCACAGGTGCCCTGTTTTTACGGACTGCAGGGACAGCAGGCACTTCGATGTACCTGTGCTCACACTGCTCACTTCTCACTAGTGGAGTACGAGCCATAGTTGCTGCTTATTTATCTTATACAACTAACAACCTTTGAAAACCTTGTAGGTATGATGTTACTTGTTGTTGTATCATATATCTGGATGCAATGACAGAAACAGCGAAACAAAATTAGGGCAGCACACTATGCTAAGCACAGATGTCTAGCTTACGTAATTTTAAACCACGCCCTTAATTACATTGGCCACGCCCCTTTGAGAGACACACTCCCAGTTTTTCTTCCACATTTTATGTGCAATTCTTGGCACGCTCCATGCTGTCTGTAGGATGTTACTTTGTTTATGTGAACAGACAGGGGTTTTAAGGGATAACGCTATCCCCCTTCTCCGCACAGGCCCCCAGTGTCCAGAGCAAAGAGGGAGCTTGCCTTAGAGAGAGATGTGCCCTAGAGAGAGCTGGTTCATGCCCGGTAAAACTGTGACGCACTGACCAGTGAACATAGTGGTATTTTAAAGGGTAGCGCCGTGGTGTCTGTCTTTGCACATGACTGTTTTTGTGTAGGTTAGAGTGATATCTTGGCTCTATTTGGTCATTTTGAATGGTCTTATGTAAGCAAGTGAGCCATAGGTCTTGATGCAAGCAATAAGAACGAGCCTCTCTTACCCATAGTTAGTAGTGGACTTAATTGGGCGTGCTGTGCGTCCTTCACAACCTTTGGGCCTGGCGCCACTGCACTTGACGTACTATGGATAACTACATCATTGTGCATTAAAGATCATCCATATTATAGTAGCATTTCTAACCTTCAACAGCCGTCCTGATGCACTCTACAAATATGATCTATGTAAAGTGTCAGAAAATGGCACAGTGAAAACATTATCAATTGGGGTGTTTCAGACAAGTACAGCCCTAATGCAAAGCATTGTTAACAGCTGCAAATATCCCCATCCTTCACCAGTTTAACTACTGGGATTCACATTTTACCTGCAGTAGGCGTCTTGACCCACTGTTCTATCGATAAAAAATTTAATGCAGATACGGGGACTCTGATTTCTTTCCTGAGAGTAATCGTACATAAGTGCCAAAGCAGTGTTCTTATAGGGGTTAAAGGAGTTTAGTGGGGTCTCTAAAAGGCACAGAGCCAAAGAAGCGTAGCTATGAATCCCTTACAAGAGGGTTGGTCTATTTAAATTACGGTCTGGCTTTAGAAATATAAACTATAATCCTGCGCTTCACAAAGCATGCCTCTTTGTATGTTTTATAGGACTACATCCAGACATTTAACACAACAGACCGGCACCTAAAATGAGTCTATTCCTTTGTCAATGCTTACAAGCAGTATCAATCGAAATAGTAATAATGGCTGGAAATGTTTCAATGAGGAAAGATGAGACTTGAGCATTATTACTGCGGTCTGAGGAAGGGGTAGTGTTTTTTACGTTTTCCAGTCACCCCTGTTATCCCTTTCTGCCACCCTGAATGTGCGTGATCTCGGAAGCTAAGCAGGGTCGGGCCGGGTTAGTACCTGGATGGGAGACCGCCGGGGAATACCGGGTGCTGTAGGTGCCCTCCCCCTTGCATTCAAAAACAACACAAGGATTCACTTTTTTGGTAAGTTATGGTGCTAAAATGAAAGAACGAAAGCAGCTCCGTGCACTCAATAATTTTACACTTCGGATAGGAAATGCCCGTAATTTATTCCTGCGTTTAATATTCG
This sequence comes from Lissotriton helveticus, assembly GCF_964261635.1. Taxonomy (NCBI): domain Eukaryota; kingdom Metazoa; phylum Chordata; class Amphibia; order Caudata; family Salamandridae; genus Lissotriton; species Lissotriton helveticus. The sequence goes on from NC_136072.1 coordinate 258,872,033, forward strand.
TTTCTTAAACATAGGGAGCACCCTTGCGCCCATAAGGAACTGAAGGAGGCATATCACACTATGCAAATAGTGCTAAATACAATAGAACGGAAACACGAGCAGCTGCTCAGCCCACTAAAGGTGCTCTTGCTGGAAGATTTATTCCCCCCTAAGTAATATTGAAACATGACTTGCCTTGCTGTCTGCATCAAATATGGCGGGCGCACATGTGGGCGCCTTTGTAGCAGACAGACAGTATTGATGCGTTTGTATGTCATCACGCAGTACCGGTACACCCTTGTGCGTGGGCAAGGTGGCATGATATGCCTAGGGTTTGTCAAGTAGGCCTATGTCAGACGGGTGTATATGTAATTCTAATTCAGATACTCCGCATGTGACCCAGACTGGTGCGAGGCTAAATACTTGTAGTGGCGAGTTTATTGGAATGTGTCTGGTGCCAATCTTAGCTAAGGCTTAGCATGTGACGGGGATGTAATACGGGCATGTGTACTGCAGCTTTTGTCAGGAGGCCAGAAACACTAATCGTGTGTGTTTGTCTTTTCATTTTATGCATGGCCGGGTTCATGGCGGATATCTGGGAAGTGCTACACACCGTGACAACTGCAAAGGTGGACAGAGAGACGCGTACGTGAGGTACAGGAATGGCAAGCAACGGTTTCAAGGGTGATGGGCGAGCGATGAAGAACTTTGGGGTGCCAACACAGAGTTAATTGTTTAGTGGTGTGTTAACCCCAGCTTTGGCTGGCCGTGGTAATGTAAGGAGAAGTTGCTGCGCATAAAATGGCAGTACGTTTCTTATCAGGAAACTGTGTGGCTACAGCAACGGCGCAGGTGCTCGCAGGGCACCGCGGTCATCATAGTATATTCATAGGTTATCAATTGGTATGCTCAACGCTTGTAAATGTGGCAGCGCAAAGGGGGGTGCCAGGCCAAAGCTTCTAGTAAGAGGCCTATGATGGTGCCTATGGCAGCAAAAAAAACAGGTAACAGCAGTAGTGAAGCCTACTAATTGCAGATGGCAGAGGGGGGCTCCGCCTCAATCAGCTTAGGGGCTACATGTCAGATTTACTCAGAAGTCACACCTCAACGCCCTCAGTGGTCATCCTGCACCTGGGGGGGAATGATTTAGTCGACTTGGGCAGAAGGGTCCTGTTGGAAGAAATCATATCAGCAGCAGGGTGGCTGGCGAAACTGTTACTGGATTGCACTATAGGGTGGTCACAGTTGATACAGAGGCTTCACTGGAGGGGGGGGTGAATCAGTCAGGGCGTCGAACCACTCGTTAAAAAGGGTCAACAATAAAATTGACAAGCTTTTTCGAACTCCTCACCTACAGAGTATACCTCATGGGTGCATTTGGGGGGAAATAGTTCTACTTGCGGGATGGGGTCCACTTGACAGAGTCAGGGAATGCCCTATTGATAGGGAACATACTGCCATGGGTAGGAGGTTTTGCTAGGAGAGTATGACCTTTCAGTGTAGGCAGTTGGGGGGGGGGCAGATAGTCGGTCAACTATGCTGGCCTGTGGCTGTAAGGTCATAATCGGTGAGCAGCAATTCAAGGTCCTTAGGGGGGGCGGCACCATTCATCGAATGGGGTCGCCCAGGGGGAGGGGCCACTGGTCTCTCCCAGAACTTCAGGGGCAGGATATCCGCTCGCTTGGAAGGGTGCGGGGGAGGGAGTCACGCTTTCCTCAGACTGGTAGCCACCCCGCACATACACTATGACGTCATCAAATGGCGCGAGTGTAAGGGCCCTCCTGTTATGGTTAAATGGAGTTCACGGAGCGTACGAAGGCAACCAGGAGAGGGACGTACTCTCCCGGTAACCGGGCCCTTGTTGCGCATGCGTATCTCGGACGTGAGAGCGTAGCTGGGTAAAAGGATCTGACACCGGTTAGCGACCTTGCCATAGGACCAGAAATTATTAGAATGCAAAATTGATATGAGGATGTTAGATTTGGTTAGGAAACACGCTGTATTAGACATTATTTAAGAATAGCCCATCATACCTGTCTAACTTGCTGTAAATCTAATGTCTGAATTTTGCATTTAATAATTATGTAAATGGAATTTTATTCAATTTTAATTTGTTTTCATATTTTAATAAATACGGCCGGGGAGTCACAAGACCCCCTGCCTTCCAAAGAATTTTGTTGTTGGACTGATAAGTTTTGATAAACTATAGTTTGCATCATAAGGGGGGGTAGCCGGCAGTCCCAGACCATGAGGAAAGGGGGGGGCGCTCGGCCCCCACGCAAACATGGCTGGGCCCGGCCCCCCCTCACCCGCCCTGATTGGTCCGTAGGTCCCGCCATTGACCCGGAAGCAGTTTTTCACTTCCGGGTCAAGGAGGCGGGACCTCTAGCATAGGGGGGGTTTAAGAGCCTGGGGAGCGCGGAAAGCGCCCTCTTTGTGCCCACGCTTCCCAGGCTCGCTCCTCGCCCCGCTGTGGGGCTTCTAATTTTCCCCACCCTCTATCCCCTTTAAGCAGAATTCAAGTGAGGGCATTGGTAGGTATCCTCTGAAACGCTTTTCTACACTGTAAGTATAGATGTGTTTTCTTCCTTATGCCTTTTTCCCCGTTTCCAGGCAATGTTAATATTAATATGCTTAATTGGTTGTGTTGTTGCTGTTGCATTAATTGTTTTTTCCTTAGGCCTTTTTTCCTTCTTAGATTATAAATGTCGTATTTATTATATGGGTCAGACGGTTAGGTCATAATCGGTGAGCAGCAATTTAAGGTCCTTAGGGGGGGGCGGCACCATTCATCGAATGGGGTCGCCCAGGGGGAGGGGCCACTGGTCTGTCCCAGAACTTCAGGGGCAGGATATCCGCTCGCTTGGAAGGGTGCGGGGGAGGGAGTCACGCTTTCCTCAGGCTGGTAGCCACCCCGCACATACACTATGACGTCATCAAATGGCGCGAGTGTGAGGGCCCTCCTGTTATGGTTAAATGGAGTTCACGGAGCGTACGAGGGCAACCAGGAGAGGGACGTACTCTCCCGGTAACCGGGCCCTTGTTGCACATGCACATCTCGGACGTGAGAGCGTAGCTGGGTAAAAGGATCTGACACCGGTTAGCGACCTTGCCGTAGGACCAGAAATTATTAGAATGCAAAATTGATATGAGGATGTTAGATTCGGTTAGGAAACACGCTGTATTAGACATTTTTTAGGTTAGCCCATCATACCTGTCTAACTTGCTGTAAATCTAATGTCTGAATTTTGCATTTAATAATTATGTAAATAATGTTATTTTATTCAATTTTAATTTGTTTTCATATTTTAATAAATACGGCCGGGGGGTCATGAGACCCCCTGCCTTCCAAAGAATTCTGTTGTTGGACTGATAAGTTTTGCTAAACTATAGTTTGCATCATAGTGGGGGGGGGGGGCGGCAATCCCAGACCATGTTGTTTTCTTAGCGATGGCCCAAACGACTAATTCAATTTGTTATTTATGGGTTCAAGCTATGTAATTTCCTCATGTGTTAAATTACTGTTATCAGTGTTATGAAACCACATAAAGTATGAATTTCGTAATTTATTTCTTTTCAGCCCTAACCAGACACATTGTGGGGAACTTTATTGTTGAAGATCTGACTACATAGGCCTCAAAGCAGAGTAGGGAACATATGGGCATCAGTATGATCTTTCTGTCTGGCCTTCCATCATGCATGAGCTGGTTGCTGTCTGCAATAAATGATATATAAAGTGACAGAGATCCTCCATTGTTTTGACATTTGTCGCCTTCTGTCATTTCTCTACTGGCATTTCTCTACTGGCAATGTCTCTTACAAACCACTACTTCCTTTCCACTCAGTGTTGCAACTCGCTTTTTTGGTGAATTATTTCTGTGAGGTCTGACCTTATTAGAACTGGATGAGTGGAATTTGCTTATGGTATTTTATGTACTCTTGCTATGTGATTTTGCACATATCTGCAAACATAGTGGTAAAGGCCAATTACATTTTTAGTAAAGAAAAAATAGGAGCCTTGATCCAGTGGCATAATACAAAATGAAGAGCCCCCTGCAGAATGTAAAGAGAGGCCCCTTAGTCCTGGGTATCTCACACTTTTTTTATTTGCCTTAGGCTGGTTGGGGTCCCTGAAGGGGTTGGAGGGGGATTTCATTCACAGGGCTGCAGCGGCTGGCGTTTGTTATGTCCTACTGGACACAGCCTCATTTTTTACCAGCCTCTCCCAATGAGGGCTGGCCCATACACCCACCACACACCCATCCAACACAGACATCACCGGTCAGGTGACCCTGCCCACAAAAGAGCCCAATTGCACATGCTTGAGGCCAGTTGCCAGTCCCCTGTGTGCATTATTTGTGTAGCATGTGGGCCCAGGACCCACGACTCATCATTGGTGATGAGCGGGTTTGACCCCACTATTATGCAGACCCTCCAGGATTTCGCGATTTCGCGGTTTGCCGCAAAATCGGCACTTTTGTAAAAATGCCGCGATTTTTACAAAAGTGCCCGCGAAATCGTCACTTTTGTAAAAATGCAGCGATTTTTACAAAAGTGCCTACGAAATCGGAAGGTGATTGGGCACTCAGGACGCTGCCTTGCTCCCTGTTATACCATCTGAGACTCCGGTGCACACTAAAAACATGCGACACCACAAGGCACAGATCCAACAAAGGCCTGCTATTAGCATTTTCAGTGTGAAACGAGGCGGCGAACATGGCTTGTCGATGGCTTTGTTTACACCACACCTCTGTGGCGTGATTTAATGGAGGTAAACAGCATTCAAGCACAGAAGATGAAAGGCGCTTAAAGGTGCTAATAGACTGAGCGAAGGGTCGTAATCACCCGCAGTCAAGAAGAAAAGCCACTGCGGGGCTGCACAGAGGGGAGTGATACACGAGAGGGGGTGTTTTACACTTGTACAAGCCAGCACTCATTTCTACAGGGATTGTCTTTCAGCTCCAACACCTTTCTAACAAAATCATGGTGAAAAATATAAAAGTGATGGTTGGAATGCTTGAAATAAATAATGTGAACAAGTGACTCTCCATTCGATATCTGGTTGCACAGCACACATTTAACTCAGCACGTTATCAAAGTCATGCATAGAAATCAACAATGCATCACAACATTTATACTATTGTAAATTACTCATTGTTTTATGTCCTGAGACATTAATTTAGCCAATCATAATTGAAATTAAACAGTCATAGACTATTTTTCAATCTGTTACAAAAAGATATGCAATGTGAACAGAACACCATTCTTGGTACAAAATTATTTAACAACTAAAAATCAATATCACATGTGTGCATCCTTGGTCTCTTCCGTGATGTGGTCACACTTCTGTCTTCTAGCCTTGCAACCAGATGTTTTGCTTGGTGAAAGCAAGCACAGGCTGCATCCACTTCTGTAGTATTTGCACAGTGGTAGTATTAGATGTGGCTTTACCTCATATTCAAGTTGATAGATCATCATGTTAGCTCAGTAGGTGCCCACATTTTAGCACATGTCCCTCAAATCTGAAGCTGGTTTTACCATCTGCAAATGTTCTGCAAATCGGGTAGGATCCCATTGGGAAGTGGTGGTGAATGTACTACCCGCTGTTTATAGAAAGTACCACCAGTAGTGTGGGATGTCACAAGGCCAGCAATTGACTTAAGTACCATGGGCCTCAGTTATCGAACTGTAGTGTCCATATTTGTGCCGCTAAATTTGCTAATCCATGCCGCTGTATCCTGGGGGGTCTGACTGGAGCATGGGCTTCCATTCACTAAAATGCTAGGGGTAGTGGAAAGGCTATCACAGGAAATAACATCACGTTGGGGCCTATTTCAAAGTGGAATACTCTGCTAAAACAGTTTCCATTGTTTTAAAGCTGAAAATGAATGATTATGAGTAAAATAAAATGCCGTAAAAATGCCGCTAAATTTCCATATTTTTGCCGCTAAATTTCCAAATTGGTGCCGCTAAATTTGCTAATCCATGCCGCTATATCCTGGGGGGTCTGATTATGGCTGCTGCAGCTCTGTCGTGCAGGTTGCGGCACCCCACACATGTTGCCTGCAAGGCTTGCCCGACCAGCTACATGACATGAGGCTGCACATGATCGGGCAGCTGGAAAAAAGGGGGTGACGTGCCCCCCTAACGCCGAGTGACATCCTCGGCACCTTCAACACCTGCATGGGGCGAGGAGACTGTGCCAAAGTGCCTGCAGCGAGAAGGGAGAAGTGTTAGTGCAGCAGTTCAGCGAGAGGCACTCTGGGTGACTGCTGAAGCAGCATCAAAAAGCAAGACAAGCGTGGATGGGCCTGTGAATATCACCGCCCCTACAGTCATGTACAACAGCAACAAAGAAATCGGACTACAGCAGTAAAATGAGGCCTGCCCAGATCGGCTAACAGTGCAAGACATGGATCAGAGCTCACTGCACTTAAGAAATGGAAAGAGGGCAGACCGAGCAGAAGCTGCACACCAGAAGTGTTGTGGGGGTAACCAGCACTATGGCAGGAGAACTGTTAAAGCACAACCCTAAAGAGACTTGTGCACAGTGACCCTGCTGAGTCGTGCATGGCCCATGATGCCAGCGGCCCCATGGTCCATTAGGGTGACCAACCGTCCGTAAATTTCACGGACAATCCGTGATTTTACTATTGTGTCCGTTGTCCCTGAAGAAAGTTTCCACGGACGGCATTTGTCCGTAATTTTAGCCTTGAGGCTGGGTGGCTCTCTACAGGGGCCAACGGGAAAATGTTCAGCAGTTGAGATGGCTCAGCTCGGGCAGAAGGGAGGGGGTCTCCTGTGCAGTGATTTAGAGGGAGGGGCGCCCAGGGTGCCGGGCTGCTTCATAGAAATGGAAATGTGGGGCCTGGTTAATCTGGGGATGTAAAGGCTGCTTGAATGCGAAATCAATAGGTGTTAATTGACCCTAAGCTACCTGAGGTGAAAGATTTCTTTCTCCATGGTATTGTTAAGGTGTTCCAAGGTGAGCTGTGAAGTGTGTGCTTCACAACCACAACTGAGGTCACAAACCACTGTTACATTACATTGTGACTCACAAAGAGGATGCTGAATAGCTCTTTCATGCTGGCTCATATTTACAATTTGGAAGGTGTTGCAAAAACCTGTTCACAATTCAGAAACTCTTTCTCCACTCTTAAAACAGGCTCTTTGCATTGTAAAGAGATGTTTCGCTATCGAAGCGTGATTCAAAGACTTTGCAGCTAAAAACCTTTATGACATGCGGCCCCTGGTGGATTGACCTGTCGGTACTCTTCTTGCTTTAAGCAGGATTTTTTGCTTTTCAGTGTGGAAATGCAGGCTCTGGACAGTGGTAGTAAATGACCTGCAGTAAATATACATATATCAATGTCACCTTAAAACTAACATCAAAATAAATCACAGAAGGGATGCAATATTGTGTGGCCGGTGACTCATGAAACAGGATGCTTAACTTGGTCAGGGCTTTAAGAGGGCTGGGTCCTGCCTGTGCTCAGCGCCGGGTGCAGTTCTAAAAAGCAGGTGGTGAGACGGGTCCCTATCGGGCTCTCCATTTTTGCCCTCATACTCGGGGTGGAAACTAAATCTTACCTCTGCAGCAGTGCCTCCCTTCACTGCCTTTGATGCAACTCCAAAGAGACTGGTTACAGTTATTTCAGTCTCATAATTTTAGAACTGAAGCATTTTCAATGTTATTTACAACGTAGCCAAAGTTGCTGCTTATTTGTTTTATGCAACTAACAACCCTTGACAAAGCCAAAAGTTCTGACTTGTTCTAGGTGGATTGTTACTTATTGTGTTATTTATCTGAATGCACTGACATAAGCAGCAAATTTAACATTCAGGCAGCAAAATATGCTAAGCACAGATTTTTAGCCTACGTGGTTGTAAGCCACGCTCTTAGTTACATTGTCCAAGCCCCTTTGACAGACCCCCCCAGTTTTTTCATACCACTTAAAGCCCTGTACTAGGTAGTGTACCTATGGCTTTCCTGGAGCTCTTCTTCATCATTTTACTACAGCAGTCAGCAGAAACATATCATGCACCATTTGAGGTCATTTATGTCCTGCAAGCTACAGTCAGTGGAGACGTAAACCTTAGGGGTTTGCATTATATCATCATCATCATCATAGAAACTTTATTTAGATCATGTACATCTTAAACAGTACATATCACCTCAGTACATCTGCTGAGACATAAAACTAGCTACACGTGAGGGGGCATGACACTTTAGGTTATACTGTCCCACCAGTGATCCTCGTCTTCTTGGTATAACTATAATAATCTCCTACATTTACCCTGCTTTCATCCACTCTTCTTGCTTACCGCTCCGATTTACTAGTGTATATCTTGCTGGCATCTTTTTGGGATGGATTTTTTTATACTGTGGACATTTCAATATCTCAAGATTAGCATTGATCAGGCAATTCCCTTGTCATGCTTTCATGTCATACACCTTCTGCACATCTATGTAGACATGCTACAATAATTACCATTGCTATGCTAATGTGATCCTTCTAAATGTTTACTCCTGTTATGACAACACTTTATATGGAGTTCCGCAAATTGTTTCTCTGCACTCCTGCTATTGTGAAATCTATTGTGTGGTGCGCTGTAATAGTTTCATCATGTGCTTCCCCTACCCTTTCATATTCCTTTTACAGATCCCTCAAGCTAGTCTGAGTGGACTCTGCACTACGGGGTTAAAGAAAATAAACTGCTAGGCTAGACATTTTACGAAGAGAATGTGTGTGTTTCATATTTCCCAGAGTCTGCTTTCATTTTCTCATGCACAATGTATGGATTTAAGACAAAGCATATTTTCAGTGCTCTGGAAATAGGAACACACGGGGCAGGAGAGATGTGGTACTATCCTTGTGCTCTCTTCTGCTGTACATGATAACAACAGCATTTCAGTGACTTGGTGCAATGTCATCATCATTAACAGCAAATTTACTTGCCCATGGATGTTGGCACAATAGATTAGGTCTCACATTAGCCAAGACCTTTTGATTTTGCTAACATTATATGTAGAATATATTCATCTGACACAAAGCTGGCCACTCGGAGGATTGCACTCTAGTCCAGCAGGCAGGACCAATTTAGCTACAACCTATGTGTGCTGCTTTACATCTCACAGTGCAAACACGAGATGATGGACAGAGTGCTGAAACTTTTCAGACACTCACCCCAGTCACAGATCTGGGTTGAATCCATCATCATTCTTTAGCTCACTTCGCCACCCCAGTTCTGACCCAGCCGTATGAAAATCAGACTTGACCCTGTGCCTCATGGGAACAGTTCAGCCTGAACTGCCAAGCCAGGTCCTCACTGGACCGGAAACAACCATCCTGGGACGGGTTTCTGGGTAACACATCTCATCAGCCAGACTAGTGTGAATCCAGAGGCAAAGTGAGCAAGGAACCCGCGTCTGGGCATACCCTGCCAACTTAGGGCGAACAAAGCAAACACGAGGAGATAATGGACGGAACGCTGAAACTTTTCAGACACTCACCCCAGTCACAGATCTGGGTTGAACCCATCATCATTCTTTAGCTCACTTCGCCACCCCAGTTCTGACCCAGCCATATGCAAATCAGTCTTGACCCTGTGCCTCATGGGAACAGTCCAACCTGAACTGCCAAGTCAGGTCCTCACTGGGCCGGAAACAAGCATCCTGGTACCGGTTTCGGGGTAACACCCCTCATCAGCCAGGCTAGCTTGAATCCAGTGGCATCTGACACAAAGCTGATCACTCGGAGAATTGCACTCTAGTCCAGCAGTGCAAAACTCATTTAGCTACATCCTATGTGTGCTAATTTATATCTCACAGTAACATGAGATGCTAGTAATAAAGTCCATCCGAACAAATCTTCCCGACCACTTCTCTCACCACATATGCTTGGCCAAGACCATGATGTCGGGATTGGAAGCAGCGCAAGAACACGCAAGCGCCACTAACCTGATACAGATGCCCGCAGAGACGATAGATGATAGTCCTCCCCACTCCGTACTGCACAAAACCCACCAATGGAATAACTCCACTATCTGAATATGTACAGAAGGGGGCAGGGAGGTGGTTTAGTAGTAGGGGTCTGGCACTTCTGGTATCGTCTGGATGATAACCCACGAGGACACTGGTACTAGAACTCTGCAGACAGAGGAGAGGACAGAGAACAATATCAATATCACTTCTGTTGCTGGCTGCACTAATACTCCCCCCCTTGATTCTGCAACTCACCAGCTTCTCTCCCCCTATATACAAAACAGGAATCCATAAAGTTACTCTGCACGTTTGCAGATAGGCGGCCAGAAGGTCAGAGAAGTTAACTTCACTTCTCGTTTTGCACACACTCCTATGGTGTAGGCGAAAGATATGAGGGCTTGTAACATTCGGCGTTATTTGACACGCTTCTTGTTTACCATAATGCTCCTTATGTACAGTCTTAGCCCTATGAATAGAAAGCGTCGATAGACGCTGACAGTACTCTGTGACCCCAACAGTATAGAAACAAAAATGCTTAGCAAGTCATACAATCGTAGGAGGCGAGCCCGCTCTCCTTCAGTATACTTGCGGGGCAAAAACACGGTTTGCACGTTGCTTTCTCTGGAACACTGACCGCGCTGGCTCTTCGTCGGCGCTGGCTTCAAGCAGGAACACTGACCGCGCTGGCTCTTCGTCGGCGCTGGCTTCAAGCAGGAACACTGACCGCGCTGGCTCTTCGTCGGCGCTGGCTTTAAGCAGGAACACTGACCGCGCTGGCTCTTCGTCGGCGCTGGCTTCAGGCATAGAACTCCGGTGAAACAAGGTATCTGCTATGGTGGGAATACGGATCTAGATTGACAAGCCCCGTTATGTTCAGGAGGTGGTGCTTATATAAGGTCCTCCCATTGATTCAACCCCCAGCGCCGGATGGCCTTCTGGGACTTGTAGTTTTTCCCTACGGGGCGTTTCACATGGTAATTGGTGCATGCAGCCGTGTGGGCGGTGGCGATCGTTACACATGAACTGCAAACAAAATTTTAGATCGAACAACCAAGTGCAGTAACCATATAAATAGATTATGATCATATGAAATAACACTAAAAGACCTGCAGAGTTGCTCAAAACTGCGCGCATACCGAAAAAACGTGAAGTGCATGATTATCTCAAACTAATATAAATTAATTTTGACATGTACTTATGTTGATTGTCTATTTAGTTATACACTATTGCGCGACCTCCTCTGATGTGTCTGTAAAAGGTACCTTTTGTTGCAAATTTTTTGTCTTGAATTTTGATCTTCTGTCCTGAATTTTTGTCCTGAATTTTGACCCTTTGTCCTGAATTTTTACACTCACCGTCCTGAATTTGCCCCCATGCCAGTTGGTCACCCTGCCCATGGTGAGTGCCAAACCCTGCTATTACACAACAGACTGTGCCGTGTATAAAGAGATCCCATCTGCACGAACAGCCCATGCCTGCACTGACCAGAGTCAGGAGGAAAGTAACCTCTCACACCTCCATTTCCCTTCCACAGCTGGCCTATCGTAACTGCAGGAAACAAGAGAGTGCTGTATTTTAGCCAGTCCTGGATGTGTGATGCCCACCCCGGCAGCCCTCGTTTGTGTAAAAAAAAAAACCTGGGACAAAAAAAGCCACGCCTGCACGACAGTTTTTCCCACATAGGCTCCTGTGACGCCCACATGGGCAAAACGACCCAAGCTTTCAGAAAAGCTGCCTTGACATTAAAAAAACAAGCATTTGCAATGCAATAGGTCTCACATTTGCGAGAGTTAGAGTTATTGGTATGTCTTTTATATGCGTGTATTGATTTAGAGTGGAGTTGATGTATGTTGCATGGAGTGGAATTATGTAGTTTGAATTAAAATTGTTAGTTTTGGATTTGTGTGGGGTGGATTTGTGTGGTGTGCGGTGGATTTGTGTAGTGGAATTATGAGACATGGTGAATAGATAGAGGTGAGAGCTGCACAGAACATATAGAAAGGAAGAGAGAGGAATAGGTAGTTAGTGTATGAAGTGGAGAATGAACTCTAGATAGAGGAGCAGAAAGAATGTGAGAGAAAGAGAAAGAAGTAGACAGTGGCCATAGACATATAACGAGGGTATGCAGAAGAGATGTTAAGAAGCTGAAGAGAGCACAGGTTTAAGCGACGGGATTTTGGAGAATTGGGTGACGTCACGGTGCGCTACGGCTACAGGTCCTTTTTGTTTGGGTGGAGAATACCCACCAACATGTGTATTAAAAGATTGTTTTGGTCCATGTTGCATATTTTTGTTGCCGCTGGCTACTACACTGGATCGTCTTTTTGGGACTGGAAAGAAGCCACCCTTGACATTAATTATGGATCAATCCAAATATGCTGGTACATGACATAGCTGAGAAACATTCGTTATATGAGATTATCTGTTAATTAACATCAGAAAGACGTTTTCATTTTGCATTCACACTACAAGGTAAATACAATTGCCCTGAAGAAGTCCTAGTAGGTTAGGACGAAACGAGTTGGCTGAAGGCTCTTGATCGAAAATAAAAGAAATTATAAATCATCTGTTGGGACAATTGACTTCTCTCGCATTAATTGGTTCAACTGGAATAACATGGACATTTAAGGTTTCTTGCATCTATGTCAAGAAAGGTGGTGCGATTCTGATCTATTGTTGCTTTGATCGTTTCCTGTCTTAAGGTAGCGCCCTTAGGCAGGCGGTGCTTTCGAAACCTGCACACAGATCCATAAAAAAACATTTCTAAAGTGGTGCTGTGTCAGTGTTCTATACCCTACTGTCTACTTTTGTGTGAATTAAGTGATGGAAATGTTCAAAAGGGATGGCTAAGAAATTGTTTTTGAAGATTTGAAGTGAACTAAAATCAGAGTGGATGGAAGAGTGTGTGAGAGAACAAAAGAGAGGTGTGATATGAAGGGGCACCTAGAGGGACAGGGGAGGCGAGAGGTGGACTTTAGGGAGTGTGAGGGAGGGATGATAGGGGGTAGTGGAATTTTGAGATAAGAGGGGGTATCGTCAGTGTGATGAGAGGGGCAGTGGCAAGAGAGACACAAATATGCATATGTGTTCTCCAGATGACTTTTGTGCATGGTGTGCAGTTAGTCCAAGCAGAGCAGACTTAAAATCTTAGGGGCTTATTTACAAGGCCCTTGCACCGACGGTACGTCACTTTTAATATGGGGAAAAGTGATGCACTTGTGGCGCAAGGGGCTTGTAAATAAGCCCTGTAATTTATTAGCAAAATACTTTGAAACAGCTCCCAGTCATATAACCGGAGTGGAATTTTTAGGAGTAGAAATTTGTTGTCACAGTAATATAAATGAACAGATTACGTGAAAATGTATCCAAGACAGAAATACCAAGTGTATTAAAAAAATTAAAGGTACCTTAACCACAACAGGTCAGGTTGAATCGGGACAAAGTAGGTTGTGCAATGGGGTGAGAGGGAGGGCGGCAGTGAACTCGTTGTGGAGGGCTGAACGAAAAGAAAGTTTATTTTTAGACAAACCCCTTCTAGAAGGCGAGTTGTCCCCCCCCCACACCCTTGCTTCAAAACTGCGTTCATATTGACTCTTAAATCACGCCACTGACAACGTTTAGGACTTCTTTTCAGACAAATGTGTCTTATTGGTGGAGCTTTCAGAGAGCGTCTCTTCCAATTGTGCAAGAAAACACACGCATCCATGGTAAACATTCACAGCGGCCACTGGTGCTTAGCTATAACCACATATCCAAATGCCATGAAAATGAAAATCTAACTAGGTTATAGTAAAGTTAAAGGTCAGTATCAAGGCCAACATTAGGCATCCTTTAAAAGTAGCTGAGTTAATTACGAAATGCACATGGTATTCAGTAAATGCACCAAAACAATTATGACATGGAGACCGAAAACACTGTCTCAACCAAACGGGAGGAATATAACCCTCATAGTTCCTATAAAAAGAGGAAAGCAACAAACTAAATAAAGTGGCATTCGCAGAAATCTAAAAAACACTACCACATTCGAATTTACATATGCGCTCCTTGCTTGAGAACCACCACATTCGAATTTGAATATGCACCTTATTTCAGAGCCCAAATTAGTGGTCTCATACAGTGGAAGTATCCCGCATGTCCACCCGTCCAAACAGCATTGTTGTAACTTGTATTGCTCCGTTCTTCCCCTTTTGTACTCCCCTTCCTTTTCACTCGCATTGGAATGTTCCGCTGTCATAGCTCAGGCGCTCGCTATCGAATGTTGTGATAGCAGCTGAGCCCCTAGAGATAGGCTGACGGCATCCTTATGTTTATGCTGAATTGAATTAAAGTAAATAACTTAATTAACCTGTATCTTCATTGCTACATTTGTTGGCGACGAGGTGAGGAGACTGTGCCAGGGACAGTGGATGTCGTTCCCCTGGAAGGAAAATATGCTTATCTGATGAAGGATCAAGGAGTCTAAGGTGATCTACAGCAGGCAGTTAAGTCTAATCGCTGCTGTGGCTGAAGCTCTGGTGGGCTGGCTATTTGAATACTGGAAGCACTTCTCGGCATATTGGAGTGTGTTTTAGCGGGTCCGTTAACAGGCTGCGTGAAATAAACAGCTGACTTGAAGGGGGACACTCGTGTGTCAGGTCGGGCACAGGGGTTTGCTCTTAAGTATATTAAGGCAATGAGGAGGTGGACCACTCGGGTGTCAGGTCGGGCACAGGGGTCTTCTTCGGCGCATATTTAAACAGCGCGTAGGAGGTTAACTCGTGTGTCAGGTCGGGCACAGTGGTAGATTTAACGTATTTCAAGGCTACGACTGGGGACAATACTACTCTGTCCGAGGCGGCGTATGTTGGTGTCACAGCGGGGCGCACTCAAGTGTTTGATTAACTGGTAGCTGACCATTATCTTTCCTGTCGGTGTTCCCCCCAACACCAGGTGCTGTGTTATGGGTGTCTGCGCGCCCGCTGAAGAGGACGCGCGTCTGCATTCAGTCTGAGAGAAAAGCAATTATCTCGACGAACTTTTCATTTCCGTCTATCTAGCCCTGTTTACCGCCCCCTGGGTGGGGATTTGAGTCTAATCTGATTAACTGACTGTTTTATAACGAATTTCAAGAAGTAAGAAGCGGAGACTCACCCTTTTCCTCAAACAGCCTTGATTTTGAAGGAACCACTCTGAGAGACACTTCTCCACAGGAAGTTCCCGCCTATTAGGGAGGTGACCTATGCTTCTCTGGGCTTCTCAGCCTGATTTGTCAGAAATTGAAAAGGGACTTCTAAATATATTTTCTCGGTGTAAAATATATCTTGAGGTGGGAGATAGTGTTTTGTTTGTTTAAAATTGCAATTGTGGGGAATTATTTGTAGAAGGGTTTTCTTCTTTAAATATTATTACCTTATCTCCAGCAATTGTTCCTCCACTTTCTCATTTTTTTAAAAAAGGGTACAACTACAAAAATATTTTAAGACAGTTCATGGCAATGGCTGGCGCAGGTATGAGTCAACCTCCACCATTCCTTAACGAGTTAGGAGAACCAGTTATTCCCTGGAGGAGGTGGGAAGGTATTTTTAAATCGTATCTTATTGCTATAGGAGGTAGTAATTATTCAAACATAAGGAAACAGCACATACTACTCCACAATTTAGGCACACAGGGTAGGAAAATCTATGAAGACATTACTGGGAGGTCGGTGGAGGATGAACAGGTGGAAGTAGCGGAGGGTATTAACGTCTATGAGTGCACTTTGAGGGAATTAGAGTCACATTTTAAAGAAAAAATAAATGTGGTAATGGAAAGACACAAGTTTTTTAAGAGGGCACAGAAGAAAGAGGAGAGGGTGAGTGCATACATAGCAGTGCTGAGAGGATTATCTGCTACTTGTGAATTTGGACAACTCACAGACTCGTTGATTAGGGATCAACTCGTGAGATGCACTAATGATACTAAAACACAAGAGGAATTACTCACTAAGAATCCCAATTTAGAAGAAGCCCTCAACATAGCTAAAGGCCTAGAACACACCGCACGTTGTATGAGAGAAATGAAACCACAGGAAGGGACAAACAAAGAGAGGGCAGAAAACAAGATCCACACAGAGGGAGAAACCATATGCAAAGTAGGGGATAAGAGTAAAGAAATTGTTTGTAGTAAAACAGGATCCATGATATGTTTTAAGTTTGGTAGTTCAAATCACTTGGCCAACAACTGGAAGTGTCCGGCGAGAAATGTTCAATGTAGGAAGTGTAACAGGTGGGGGCACTATTCCAAAGTTTGTAAGACACCCAGCAAAGCTGTACATGTCGTTGAAGAGTCTCCTCAGGATGAGGAAGAGGAGAAATCATATATCTTCCAAGTGGAAGAAGAGGATGAAAATAATGATGACATTTATCCCAAATGTGATGTTTTACTTGATGGTGTAAAGTTCAGTATGTATGCTGATTCATGTTCACCGTATACATTGGTAGACAAATGTGTATTTGAAGATAAGTTTGCAAACCACCCTATTAAAATGATGCAAGCTGATATAAATCCCAAGGGGTACAACAAGGGAAGAATCCCCTTAGAGGGTATGGTGACAATGAGAATCTCTTTTATAGACAGGCACACGGTGGGGAAAGTGTATGTGTCCACTAGTGGCTCGACCCTATTGGGCTGGAAACACCAGAAGGAGTTGGGTATGAAATTAGACCCGAATAACAAAGAGCAGGTGTTACTCATCAACCTGGTAGGCATAGCGGGGGACCTCACGGAGGAGTTTAAGGAGGTATTTAGTGACAGTTTAGGGGTATTCAAGAACTATATGCACAAGATTATTCTCAAGGAGGGGGCAGCACCCGTAGTGCACAAAACCAGATCCATACCTTTGCGCATGAGAGAACCCCTCCAACAAGAACTTCATCGATTGGTCAGTCAAGGAGTTATCTCTGAAATTGAGAGTTCAGCATGGCTCGCCCCGATTGTTATCACAGCGAAAGATGGTGGGAACAGCATAAGACTCTGTGTGGACCTGAGAGATCTTAATGCGAACATTCTAGTGGATAGGTTTCCACTTCCCCGTATCAGTGAAATGTTGAGCACGATCAGGGGGGCCAAGTACTTTAGTGTATTAGACCTATCGTCTGCATACTACCAAATCAAGCTACATCCTGATTCGCAAATCCTAACGGCATTTACCACCCCTTTTGGCAACTTTAAGTTTTTGCGAATGCCGTTTGGTTTGGCGTCTGCGGCCGCAGCCTTCCAAAGAGTCATGCAACATGTGCTAAAAGATTGCAAGAAGACCCTCTGTTTTCAAGACGACATACTGATCTATGGAAGTAGTGATGAAGAACACAATGAGATGGCAAGGAAGGTCTTGGAGAAACTAAAGGAAGTAGGGTTCACCACTAAACCAAGCAAGTGCAAGCTAGGAGTAAGTTCGGTGGACTACCTGGGGCACACCTTGTCAGAGGAAGGCATCAAGCTTAAGTACGACTTGGTCAGAGCTGTGAGAGATGCCCCCATACCCAAAAACAAGGAGGACATACTATCGTTTTTAGGGCTTGCTGAGTACATGGCCAAATTTATCAAGGACTTTGCTATGGTATCGCAGCCTCTAAGAGATTTGATCAAAAAAGATAGTGTTTTTGCTTGGGGTAAAGAACAAGAGATGTCCATGAAGAGCATAAGAAAAGCAATCATTGAAGCACCGTTCATTGGCAAATTCGACCCCAATGGAGCAACTATCATTTCGACAGATGCAAGCAATAGAGGCATTGGGGCGACTTTAGCGCAAAGAGAAGGAAGTAAAATCAAAATTGTGGCTTTTGCATCAAGGACCCTCACTTCATCAGAAGCAAATTATTCGACCATAGAAAAAGAGGCTTTGGCGGTTTACTGGGCTATCCGTCATTACAAATTTTTCATATGGGGCATTCCGTTTGAGATTCAAACTGATCATAAGCCTTTGGTTCCACTATTCACTAAGAAGGACATGGAAAGCATGACGCCCCGCATTGCCAAATGGGCCGTAGGACTACAAGCATATAATTTCAAAGTGACTTATATTCCAGGGCAACAGAACAGGGTTGCAGATTTTTTATCGAGAGCACCGGCAGCTGGAGAGGAGGAAGAAGACTCGAATGGTGACTCCATCCTGGAGGTGAGATTGGCAGCGGTAGAAAAGGATGAGTGGGTAGCCCAGATGGAAAAAGATGAAGTATTGAAGAAGGTAAAGAAACATATCCTCACTGGATGGCCTAGGAAGTGCAAGGACATGGAAGTTGACATTCAACCGTATTGGAATGTGTGGGAAGATCTTTCTGTTGAGGGAAATTTCATACTCAAGTCTGGGAAGCTTGTGCCACCGGAGGCCTTAAGGGACCAGATCGTGGAACTGGCTCACGAAGGTCATTTGGGCCGCAGTTTGTGCAAAGCTAGACTACGTGTGGACTATTGGTTCCCAGCAATGGACAGTGAAATGGAAGACAAAGTACGGGACTGCTACGCATGCAGCCTCAGTGACAAGTCAAAAGTCACTAGACGAGCACCATTGTCTCCGGTGGAAGTTCCAGAGATTCCCTGGGACAAGTTAGGTTTCGACATAGCTGGTCCAATCCATGGCAAGGGATCTCAGGAGTGGTACCTGCTTGTTCTGGTGGATTACTTTTCAAGCTGGATAACATGCAAGATGGTCCACAATGTGAACACAAGGTCGATCATTGAGTTCATGAAGGAGGTGTTCTCGCGAGAGGGAATCCCTTTGACACTGGTAACGGACAACGGAGTGCAGCTAATCTCTGAAGAGATGAAGGAGTTCCTGAAAGACTGCTCCATAACCCATATCCGCACGCCACTGTATTGTCCCAAAGCGAATGGCAAGGTGGAAAGAGTAAACCGCATGTTGAAAGAGTGCATGCAGCTGGCCAATCAGGCTGGAAAAAACATCGAAGAAGCAATAAGAGACATGCTATGGGCATATCACACCACGCCTAAATATACCACAGGATGCACACCCTTTGAGTTACTTAGATGAAGGAAACCAGGAACAAAGCTGACCCCTAATTGGATGGGAAGAAAGCAGACTGAAGAGATTGATCCCAAAGAAGTCAAGAGGAGGATCGAGACCAATCAATGGAAATACAAGGAATGGTATGACAGGAAGTGGGGAGTCAAGGAGAGAGAGTTCCAGCAAGGACAAAAGGTCTACGTCAGGAAACCAGAGAGACTAAGAAAAGGAGACTGAAAGTTTTATGATCCCAGTACCATCAGAATGCCAAAGAAGAACACAGTGGTCATGGAGGATGGAAGATTATGGAGCCATGATCGGGTGGTGCCCTCAGAGGTGGTAAAAACTAGTGTAGGCTCAGGAAGAATGGAGGGTGGAGACATCAAGGGTGGGGTCACACCATACAGAAAAAGTGATAGACCTAGGATCTCTCCTCACTGGCAAAAACAATACATGATGAGATCGTGATTGGTAATGGGTTACAAAGTGTTGTGTTTCTGTGGTCTTCTGCGAAAGACCGGGGGCCATCATTGTGGGTGGTATTTCCTGTCTTACCTCCACCCTGGCCCTCTCAGTTATTATTCCCTCCTTACCTCCCTTCTCTTTCCCTAGGGAGGATGATGTGTTGTAACTTGTATTGCTCCGTTCTTCCCCTTTTGTACTCCCCTTCCTTTTCACTCGCATTGGAATGTTCCGCTGTCATAGCTCAGGCGCTCGCTATCGAATGTTGTGATAGCAGCTGAGCCCCTAGAGATAGGCTGACGGCATCCTTATGTTTATGCTGAATTGAATTAAAGTAAATAACTTAATTAACCTGTATCTTCATTGCTACAAGCATCTAAAAAGCACAGGTCTATTTAAGTAACCAGGTAAGGTTGAGCTAATCAACCAATCGCAGCAAGTATGGAGGGGAAGAATGGGAACTGTAGTGCCTCCATACTTTATATACATGACTGAAATCCTGGGACTAATCACCTAATCAAGGCAACCATGGAAAGGAATTCTCATGTATGTAATGCGCCAATACTTCGTATACGTAATTCAGACCAAATAACAAATAAAATGCGTGAAATATGAGCGCCCCTCTGAAGCGGTAAACAATTTGCTTACATATCGTTAAGAAAAGCCCGGAAACCGTATTAAATGGCATCATACATGCTTATTGTATGCGACGTAAACCGCTTTTCAAGGCTAACGGGGAACACTCCTAATCCGTGCACGGAGGTAGGAGGGTGTAACATCCAGCAACCTTTCCGAAGCAAGTTGAGCATACCCAACCCTCTCAGCTTAATAAACTCACAGGGTAAAACAATATGGCTGGTGATGCTGGTGGCATTCTTTTGTTGGAAAATGTAAGCGATATTTAAGGGAACAAGCCAGCTGGCGGTTGCAAGTGTTAAACATTGCGTGCATTTTCAAACAAAAGCATGCCTAACTCTTAAACCCATCAGCCGCCTAGTTCCCTTAAACATCACTTTCATTTTCAAACAAAAGCATGCCTAGGGCTGGTGGGAGCAAGTGTTAGGCATGCTTTTGTTTTAAAATGCATGAAAAATATGAAAGCGCACGGTGCCTGTGCAGATAGTTCAACGTTAGGATCATTGCACCCATAAAGAGGCCACTATTCTAGTACAATACTAATTATGAAAACGGGTGCCAAGCTACAACACCCGGCGCCACTAAATATTAAACTTATTTGCATGGCGGCCATTAAAGTGGAAGCCATAGCGAAAAAATAATCAAAGTAGTCCCTAAACTAAGCAGTTAAAGCCCTACAGTGTAACTTAACTGTAGTTGGTTGGTGCTGCCTCCTTGAGCCGGAAGTGACGTTTTGGGAGCGAAAGCCTATAAGGAGCCAGGAAAGCTCAGAAACGCCAGAGGGAACCAATGGCGATTAGCACGCGGGATTATACTATGAATATGGATTACTTCAGATCTTACACACAGCACATGCGCTGCCTAGGCGAGACCTAAAAGTGGCTGACGTGCCACCTTGTGGCAAACCCTCGCATCAGCAGTGAGACTGTCCATCTCCCATGACAGTAAAGCAAGCAGGCCTTGGTACCATTGTCAATGAAGTGCAGGACAGTGGCACAACATGCAGAGGATAGAGAAGAGGCTACCCGCTTAAGAGGACAGCAGCGACCATCAGTAGTAAATCCCAGGCATCACCCAACGCGAGGTATCCAGATCACAGTGCTGACTGGCCAAGTTTATTTGACAATGGCCAAACTCCACACTTCCTCCCTTCTGTGCAACTGTGCACCTGGTTTTCCAAGGCCTCCGGGAGATAAAGAAAAGCTCTGGGCACCACCACCACCATGTCTCACCACTGCAACATAATTGAGGTATTCCGGGAACTAAACATGCTCTTCCAGGTGAGATGCGAGTTCCACCGAGGACAAAGCAAGGACAGGCGTGGAGAGTGCCATGTGCCTTCTGTTGGCTGTCTGTCACCGCCACAGGGATGAACAGAGACTGCCTGCCATCCTATCACTACAGAACCAGCCACAGCTCTGGAAGTAAGGGAATAGAAGACTAAGGCCAAATGAGAGAGCCCCACATACTGAGTGACATGGCCCGGCCCGATTGGGGCTAACTTTGTTAACTGATGAGCTGCATTGCCCCACTGACACTAAGGGACCTTCCTGCACCAGCACTGCGTGGGTGAAGCAGTACTTTCCCTGACACAAGGATAGACAGCCTAGACTGCAAGCCACTAGTGGCAGTAGGCCATCACATTAAAAAAACATGTACAGCAGAGACTGCCCGTGAGAGTGTTGTACACCCCTTGGGAGTCTTCTGATATCACTGCATGCTACCAGATAGCTGCCTGGCATGCTAGACTGAAAAGGACAGGAACTGACAACCTGCCTGGGAGAGACTAGCAGACATCGGATTGATTGCAAAGCTAGAATGAAGCTGGTTTCACACGTTGGGTGAGCACCCCTACCTTTGTACAAAGGGACACTAGCCCACCAGTGAACACAATACTAAAGAAAGAAAGGAAAGCATTTGATGCACCATTGAAGGATGACATGCTGCAGTTCCCAGTGAAGTAGACCAGCAGCAACCAAGAGCCCCCAAGAAGCTCACAGCTGCCCAGCCAAAAAAGTTGCCAAGAGTCCAGTAAAAGCCAAGTCCAAAGCAGGAAAAGGCCACAGAACAGCTTGCCTTGCAACAGTTGAATTGAGCACACACCTCACTGTGCAACCACTTTACCCCCCCATGAACTGTACTGCTCTCCGTAAAGCTGGAGGAGAGAAATGTATGTCCCCTGGTGGCAAGTGGCCACCACCCCCAAGTGAGCAGAAAAGGCATGTAGGGAGCCAGCAGAGTGCGCCCTTCAAGAAACAATGCCTAGTGCGCATATAGACAATGTATGGTTGCATGACGGTAGCTGCACCAGCTGGCCACCCCAGCACCACATAGCCACCATTGACCCATCAATGAGAATGTCACATGAAGTGACCAACCCTGCCAGGTGCACACAAAACTAGGCTGGGTACAGCGTCGCAACTGCGCAGCCTCAAGGCAAAAACACTGTGCCCTTTAGTGAATAAGATGTGGAAGGAGGTTACCCGCCATAAAAGCAGCGAAGCACTAAGGAGATCCCGCGGAAGGAGATCCCAGAGGAGGGGCCCCATGTGGCCCGAATGCAGGAAAGAGTGAGAGATCATGTACACACCTTAACTGTACTAGCACTGCCCCGCAGTTGGCCAGAGACTATTTAGGGAGTGCCCCCAAAACTGCCTTAAGATTGTGTCGCACATCGGCCCGTTACAGGCATGAGGAGAGTTGCACGTCCCCACGTGGCA
Source organism: Lissotriton helveticus (assembly GCF_964261635.1). Taxonomy (NCBI): domain Eukaryota; kingdom Metazoa; phylum Chordata; class Amphibia; order Caudata; family Salamandridae; genus Lissotriton; species Lissotriton helveticus. Next base: position 258,894,795 of record NC_136072.1, read on the forward strand.
AGCTACCATCGACAAAAGGAAGGAGACTCGTATTCCACAGTGATCCTGACTTGCGTGCAGAAAACCATGTCAAGGAGAAGAAAGGTATGAAAGAGGCTGCTGACTGGATCCATCAAAGCACGCCTGCCTCCACTGCAGTCTATGAAATGGCTGATGCATCTGAGAAGACGCCTAGTCCTACAGGCAGGACCGGACCAGTGAGTGGTCACTACGGGAGAAGACGCGCAGTCCATTGGACATGACGGAGCTGGCAGGAAGTCCCAGTGAGAAGAGCTGACAACCTGTGGCCTGTTGCCACTTAGCAGCATGTGTAGAGAAGACATGTGGGTGGACGCCACATCACACTGCAAGTGAGTAATAAGAAGAAAGAGAACGGGCCATTGTCACATTGCAAAGAAGAGATGAAAAGGAGTGTGACAATTCTGTCACACAGATTAACGGACGACCACAGGGGCATTGAAGAAAATAATAAGGGGACAAGAAAGAGGATCTGAGTGCGACTATTGACACAAGCCAGTCACCAGGGTGCAGTGACGTCACAGGAGATAGCTATGCCGGAGTACCGGACATAAGCTGCCTACATGTGCAAACTGTGTATCTGCCCGATGCTTCACAGTGGGACTGTCCAGCCACCTGCCACCGGCTGATTAGAGTAAATGGCATCCCTGCTTGCAAGCACACATGCCAAAGAAGAAGAGCTGCACCAAGTGTACAGCAAGTAAGCATGGGCGGATCTAGTGGATCTCGCGTACGCGAACTTGCGGATTTACGGATTCGCAATCCGCGAAGATCCGCGAACTCTAGCGGATTTGCGGATTTTCCCGTTTTTTGTGTTGGCGCGCGTTCGCGCCGATTTTGGGACAAGTTCGCAATTGCGAACTTACTTTTCGGCTCGCAACGGCCGCGACTATGTTGTTTCAACGTCTGGTTTATCATCACAGGTTCACAGCACCCTCTGTTTCACCACTGCCACCCTCTGGGACACCCATGCCACCCTCTGGTACATCCTCACTGCCACCCATTAGGTTTATTTATCACTGTAGATTATGGTGGTTGAAAAAAGCAAGCACACCTGCCCTTCTTCAACTGCCATCAATTAATTTGTGTTTCATTAATGTGTCAGTAATTTTGAAAGTTCCAGTCTGGCTGGCACCTGCTTCCTTCCTTATCTGTAATTTGCTTTTTGTTGCAGTGAAATTTTTTTTTCACAGGACCTTTATGGTCTACTTGTAGCTATTCTATGAGCCTGCTGTTTGGGTCATAGCAGGGTCATAGAATAGTTGCAAACTTTGGAGGGGCCCGGTATGTAACGTTTACAACGAAATTTTTACAACGCACTACCATTACAACGCAGGCATTACCACGCATACCATTACAACGCATTGCGCTGGGGGGCGCTCTAGGATAGGGAATACGTTTAATTTTCTATCCAACACCTTCCCTAGTGTCCACGGGGACTGGAGTTGGAATAGAAAATTATACTTACCACTATCCAGCACCTCTAAGCGCTATGCGTTGTAATGGTATGCGTGGTAAAAACCGCGTTGTAAAGGTATGCGTGTTAAAAGTATGCGTTGTAACGTCATACATCCGAGGGGCCCATCAGGAAGCACTACCTTGAATGTTACTAATGTTAAGTTTGAACTTTTGCACCTGCTCATTGCTTTCAGTTTAGCTAAAATCGTTTTTTTCTGCAATTTCACGCGTTTTTTGGGGCGCGAATCCGTGCGAGATCGATTTCGGAAGCCGCGAATACGTGCGAATACAAAATTGTTTTTTTTGCGACGTGTATGTTCGCGTGATCTTGCGCGTGTTCGCGAGGCGCTTCTAGCTATACGTTTGCCAAGTTACCCTATCGGTCGTACACGGGCGCGGCCATCTTGTTGGCGTGACGTAATTCCGTTTCCGCCCGCTATGTGTAATCTCGCAAAGTGTGCTGCTCGCTAGTACAATTTTGCGCGTACTCGCAAGGAAAATCTCGCGCAAACTTACCCACGCGGTCGTGAACGGGCGCGGCCATCTTGTTTCTCATTCATTGCTATGGTTCTGGGCATGCTTTCTCTATCCTCTCTCAATCTCTGCCATCCTTTGCTTGTTTGAAGTTTTTTTGATCTAATTTTACTTATTATCTATCCCTCTATTTTTCTAGCTCTATATTTTTATGTTTTCTGCAGCTTTTAGTTACTTTTAAACTACTTTTTTAAACTCTTTTCTTTTCTTCCTCACTATTCTATTTCTTGTTTATCATTTCGGCCGGGAAGCACCCTGAGAAGGGGAAGGGTCCCGCACCCCGTGCCCGGCTCCCGTGCGGGCGTTTAAGGGGGGAGCAAGTGGTCCCGAGGGAGATCTTCAGCGCGGAGGAAGTGGCGGCACTGATCTTCCATGTCCAGCGCCGCCTCCCCAAGACGATCCTGGGAGGCGGCAAGATCGCGACCGGCTATGGCATCCGGGAGCGTTGCAAGCGGTGGGAGAAGGTGTGCCGGGCCATGTACAAGATCTCTGGGGTCCGGCGCACATATAACCAGGCCACCCACCGCTGGACCGATGTCATGGACCGGGAGCGGGACTTGCTGGACGCGCTCGGCGTAGAGGTCCCCGGGCTTGGTGAGTAGTAGTAGTAGTACATTTACTACTCTGTTTTATCCTGCTCTGTTATTTGCAAATCTTTGTTCTTTGCCAAGAGCAATAATGCTGCCGATTACATTGAGGTAAATTATATTTCAAAATCTTCTATGCATTTCAGGTGCACTGCTCTCCTTCTCAGTAGCCTTGCTTGCTACTATGCTTCTTTGTTTTGTATGTTGTGTTCAGAAGCATTTCATTGGCCTGAGAAATTATGTATGAGTGTAGTGTAAAGAAAAGAACTGCGTAATGCTAGACAGTAAGGGTCATATTTTCAATTACCGGCGCATCCCTGCAAAGTAGCAGGGATGCGGCAGTAATTGTGTGCCATGCCACCACCACCCATTGGCCCAAAACGTCACAGAAGCCTTACACATCTGTGCCGTAAAGGCAGCACATTGCTGGAGTTGCGTGCCAACGATGGCGCAGCTCCAGCAATGCTCTGGGGTACCCTATCTCCCCAATGCTGCATCAAGCCGTACGTCGGCTTCAAGCGCGCAGGGTTTGAGTCATGCATCATTGTCCTAAAAGTGACTGATTGACATCTTGTAGATTTCCCTCAGCCACTTTTAGCATTCGTTCCTGCGCAGGTACGCCCTCCCTTGCGCCGGAACGCCCCCTGATGGCGCAGGGCTTTACAACGTGATGCATCGCCCATATGCCCATATGTGTTTTTTTTTAATATATACGCCGCACCAACACCATGGCGAGTCTTTTGTTCTGCCGCTGCGTCACAAAAGGCACGCAACAATGGAGAAAAATGAGCCGCAACTTCCGCAAGGGACTTCTAAATCAGCCCCAACAGACTGAAGTCCAGTCCTTCCTTTAGACACATGGCTATAAGAAGAAATAGTGGCGGTGGTGGCGGGTGGATTGATAGTTTGAGTATTCACTGATCTGCAAGCAGGATGGACTTTGTCTGTCACTTCGCGTGTTGCGCACTGCTGCCTGCAGTGCCGGGCCTAGGCAAACCTCTTTAGTAGTCTGTTTATTGAGTTACATAGGAACTTTCTAAGTCAACGTTCCGCAAATCAGGCAATACGAATAACGTAGTATACCACATGAGATAGATCCCGTGGAATAGTTGTCTATCTATTTGCTAATTTTCCAAAATATTTTGTTATTGTTCTTTTGAAATGTTTGATTTGGTTGAAAAATCTCATCCATGTTTTCTGGTTTTTCTTTCTTTCATGTTGTACATCAGCTCCCCCCAAGGGCAAGAGGACACAGGAGGAGGGTGCTGAGGATGCAGGCCAGGATCGGGCAGGCGAGGGCTCCTTTGCTGGCCCCAGTAAGTTTACATTTTAATAAACAGTACCTATTTTGTCCTAGCGTTCCTCATTCGATTTTTTCTAAATCGTCTTTGATCTTCTTGTAGACTGGATATAAATTCTTATCCTGCCTCGAATATGACTCCCTGTGGTATTACTAGACTATTCTTATTAGTCTGTCTGTGTAGCTAACTAAGATTGGACATTTGGCAATTCCATTGGACTCCCATTATATTCAGCAATACCTCTATGCACTGTCTCCTTACTGACTAGATAGTGTGGCAGAGTCATTCAGCTCCCGAAGTCACCGATTATAGATCCCCAATGATCTCTAGATTATCGTACGCAGGACAAGAGAGTAGTACGGAGTCACAGCACAGTCAAGAAGTGTCAGAGGCACTCATGCTTGCAAAAATTCCAAAACCTTTAGCTCATCCACTCTAGTCTAGAGGAACAAAAACCACAGAGTCTATTTAAGTTTAAAAGCTTTATTAAAAGTAAACACATTTATTAAAATCTACTTTGTCATAAAACTATTTAACTGAAAACGGAAAAGTGGTTAGTGCTGACGATTAATTGGACACATTTCTTGTGGTCGAGCCGAGCTCTCACCTGGTTTGAACTTGATCCTGGTCGTGTTCTTAGGAGTCAAGCTTCTGTCTGTTAGGAGAAAAAGTGGTGCGTGTTAAAAATCAAAAGCAAGCATTCATCAGTTGTGCATAAAAGTGCAGCAAGACAACAGCCTTCCCTGGAAAATGGGACATTTTTACTATGGAGTAGACAGTCACAAATTATTACATTGTATTCTGTTTTTTTAACATTTCTCCTAGACCAAATATTATATAGTAGTGAGTGGTGTATTCTAACATTCTTAAATGTACTTTGTAGGTGTAACATCTGGTGACGGGGCCAGCGCGGAGGTGGCTGTGTTGGACCAGGACTCGGAGGCCTCTGGGGAGGAGGCGGTGCAAGAGCCGGCGGACGTTCCTGTGGGGGATCAAACGGTGGTGGCGGAAACAGGTAAGCTATATATTCCTTACTTATTGAGATTGAAGACTGCATAGTGTGCTTTCTGCACGGGTGTATTACAATTACAAATCAACCAGGTAGTAGCCTCCTCGAAATGTACTTCGACTTAGCTGTGAAGTTTTTGGTGAGAAGAATCCCAATAAGTTCTTAGACGAACGTGATGGATGGGATGAACGAAAAGCGAAAGAAGGGTGTAAGTAAGTGGGACGCGAACTTGTATGATGGCTGGCAAAGAAGAACGATATGTGTTTGCTTGGCCCCCGAGGTGGCTGGGAAGGAAAGAATATGGTATGGTGCATGGCTGGGTCAATGATGAAGCAAGGATGGGTGGAAGGACAGCAGCCTGGGTGGGTGAAACAGAAACTGTATGTGTGCGTATACTTTGACTGAATGGATGCCTGGAGCATGGTATTCTCTGACTCTTAGATAGCACATGTGTATCTAGAGAGAGTAGATGGTCGCCAGGTGAAGTAAGTGTTACCTTGAAGAGCATGTACCACCGCACCCGCACGTCCGTTCCAGTGCAGGGAAGGCAAGGAAAAGAAATTGTAAATGTGTCCAATACTACCATGAATAGTAGCAGTACTTTGTATTGCGTTTGCATTCACAGCATATATCTGGTTATTACGGTGGACACTTCGTACCTCTCTTAATAACTTTAGTTTACTTGTAGTACGTCATTCATGTGTGGGTGTATCACTGTTCACTCAATATTAAGCAAAGCACCTAAAGTCATCTCATCTGTCATTAAATACGTCCCATGTGAAGTGATAGATAATCAAATTAGTTAGCTTCTTCATTTTCCTTTTCTAGTACTCATTTGCACTGTAGGGTGAAAGGTAAATTAATTAAGCAGTAGCCCTTGTAACAGAGTATTCTCAGTGCCACCCGTAATAGAAAAGTAATAGCTTCACCACCTGCATGTACTGGACCGGTACAGTAACGCAAGTCTGTCTCACTCATCATGGTGTGCAACTTTTTTTCTCGGGTGCAAGTTCACTGTGCTGTCCATGTCATTCTGCCGGCTTGCATAAGATAACGTACCAATTTCCCTAAACAAGAGAGAAGAAGAAGAATAAGACTGGTGTACTGTCATAGTCGACTGTAATGGAAGTCCATAGTGGTCGTAGAATTTGTTCATTAAACTACCACTAATGTTAGAGCAAGGATGCAGAAGTGGGAGGTTACATAGATACTGTCCTCAATAGTTATGTACTGTGCTTTCAATTTGCTACTTGTACTCTGTGACCCAACTTTCGGCTCAATCACTTTGTGTTATTAATAAGGAGCATTGGTTACAGACTATGTCTTTCTTTCTTCATATAGTTGCTCCTTCCAAATCAACAACAAGGAGGGAGCAGGCTAGATTGGCCCGGCAACGGAGGCTGGAGGCCACAGTCGCCGAATATCGGCGGCTGGTGGCCCTGGAGGAGGAGGAGGACACGCAGTCGAGCGGGGCAACAACGACATCCTCGACTGTGACCACTGCATCCTCCTCCGTGACTAAGCCAGCGGGACCGAGCCGGGCTAAGAAAGACGACCGCCACCGCCAAGCAACCGAAATACCAGCTGCCCCCCACAGGAGCTGCAAGGACCGCCAACGCCGCCTACGAGTCCGCATGTCCAACCTGGAGCAGGAGGTCCTAAAGTATAAGAACTTGGTTAAGGGCCTCCGCTCCAAGCTTGCCACCCTCCGCAAGGAGTATGATGCCCATGCCGCATCATGCACCAGCACCAGCACCCTCCAGTAGTGGAGTGTCCCTTGCCCTTTTTTTATAGACTTTTGGGGGGTGGGATTTGGGAGTTGGGATCGTTTTGGGACGTTTCAAAGACAATCGTTGGGGTTAGGGTGGGTGAGGGAGATTATTTTGTTAGGGCTAAATAAATATATTTTTAAACTTTATCTGACCATACCTGTTTTTTACTGCTTTTCAGTCTGGTGGGTGGGGGGCGGGGGTGTAACAGTAACTTTGTTTTCCTGAACAGTCGTAGGACTTTAGTAGTACAACCGTCAATCTCTTGTCTACTCCGAAATAATACTCCATTATACTACCTCCCACCAAACGCTTATCTTACCTGTAATTTGTGTTAGAAATTAGGGCTAGGCCCAGGGCTGGCTCCAGGTGAAATGGGGATTAACGTTGTCAATCCTGGGCGGGTGACATTTCCTCATTGCGGTGGTACTAGTGGTGTGACACAGTGGCAGTTGCATGCCTATGATAAAAAAAGAAAACGAAACCTTGTTTGTCCTCCTTACTGTAGCATTACAACGGTTACGGTACGATCGAGAAAATAGCAGGTGACAGTACACTAGAACAGTGCCATAATGTAGCCTAACAAATGGTAAAGTATTTGCTTGCAAGTATAGCTAGTACTTGCGTTGAATTTATTTGACATTGGCTACTACTACTAGAAGATATAGTACTGAAGCTGAGTAAGTCTAGAAGATATCCTTGTATTCCTTCACCAGCCTGTTGCTGCTATGACCTTATCCTCCCCAGCAAGTGTGTGGAATTATTGATGTCATTTTAGTCGGACATCAAGCAAAACAACACAGCCCGGGGGAAGAGGGTTAGGGTTTGTAAAATGGATGGGAATGGGGGTTTCTTTTTGGGTAGGTTTTGTTGAGAGAAGAAAAAAAAAGCAGAGCATGGACAAACAATAATTGAAGATACAGACAATCTTTGGTTACAAACTAAAGGTAAGCACATGCAGTCACACTCATAGAATAAAAGACAACAATGGATACTGTATCTGTATTGCGTATGTTGTTGGAGTTGTCCTGTTGAATTTGGTAAGTAAGTTGCATGCAGCAAACAATTCCTCTTATTGGCGGCACTCCTCCATTCCAGCTGACGCTTCGTCCATCAATGTGGTGACCACTGACAGAAGACACCCTGTCCACTGCCTGCCTGGCGGATGTTGACTGAAACCCGGCCTGTAATTATTGAACGGAAAACAGGAAGTGCTATTACAATACCACTGATAAATAAATAAAAGGTATGTACGCTGTGTGGTGCAAAAAGTCACACTTTGATTTCCCTAATAGACAGTACAATATTTTTGAAATTGCGTGCTCTGTCTGAGTCACCTTTTTAAGGATCAATAAGTATGGCCAAAATATTATAGCGGATCTTTCCCCTCAAGGTAGGTGTACTACTGTGTTTTAGAACAAAATTTGACCTTCCCAGCAATGCTCCCACCAAGACCCTTACTAAAGCCAGTCGCAAAAATGTGGAAGAACCCCAATCATATCTCCAAAAACGATGCCTAGCAGAAAAATGTTTACAAAACGTACTTTGAAAGTAACAGTAGGCCCAAATACAGACCGTGGATTGTATTCAAACCACTTGCAAGCAAGCAAAAGTATCCATAGCCAGCATCGCTCCAACAGTGCTCTACAACAACAGAACCGCGTTGCAATAGAACCCCCCGAAACACATGCAATCCTGCTGCTAGGGCTAACCCTAACGAACCCTAACTTACAAAAAGTGCCAAAACTGGTGTTTCCTTATGGATTTTGTCCAACAAACTTCTAGACGGTATTAGACTTTCCCAGGAATGCCCCAGGCAAGACCCACCAACCCACCCGCAAAAAAACACCCGACACAACACCCCCAAACAGCGAAAAAGCTAAATCTCATACTTACAATGTCTCTCGGCCTTCGGTCCAAACGCGGCGCTGTGCAGCTAGGTCATCATCATCATCAATCATCATAACTCCTGTTTTCCACCACGGATTTCCTGAAAAGCAAATGCAATCAAGATTAGACTGTCGCAGCAGTGCTTCGACAGAGACCCCGGCCGCAACCCACCCACGAACAGCAGGAAGCCCCCCAAAACGCTACATTGAGCAAGATGTCAGAAGAAATAGCAAAAAAAAGGCTGTTCCTTATGGATTTTGTCCAAAACACTTCTATCCGGTATTAGACCTTCCCAGGAATGCCCCAGGCAAGACCCGCCAACCCACCCGCAAAAAAACACCCGACAACACCCCCAAACAGCGAAAAAGCTAAATCTCATACTTACAATGTCTCTCGGCCTTCGGGCCAAACGCGGCGCTGTGCAGCTAGGTCATCATCATCATCAATCATCATAACTCCTGTTTTCCACCACGGATTTCCTGAAAAGCAAATGCAATCAAGATTAGACTGTCGCAGCAGTGCTTCGACAAGACAGAGACCCCGGCTGCAACCCACCCACGAACAGCAGGAAGCCCCCCAAAACGCTACATTGAGCAAGATGTCAGAAGAAATAGCAAAAAAAAGGCTGTTCCTTATGGATTTTGTCCAAAACACTTCTATCCGGTATTAGACCTTCCCAGGAATGCCCCAGGCAAGACCCGCCAACCCACCCGCAAAAAAGCACCCGACAACACCCCCAAACAGCGAAAAAGCAAAATCTCATACTTACAATATCTCTCGGCCTTCGGTCCAAATGCGGCGCTGTTCAGCTAGGTCATCATCATCAATCATCATAACTCCTGTTTTCCACCACGGATTTCCTGAAAAGCAAATGCAATCAAGATTAGAATGTCGCATCAGTGCTTCGACAGACACCAAAAATTACCCACAAACACCCGGAACCCCGCCAAAGAGCACCTCAAAGGCAAGCAAGTCAGCAAAAACGGCAAGAAATTTCCACCTCATATTTGGTCCAAAACACTTTTGTCCATTATTAGAGCTTCACAGCAATGGGCCCAAATCCGTCAACTCACCCGCAAAGAAGTACAACACCCCCACAAGTGCTGAGTCTTTCTTCATTGGGCGTAATCCAGCACTCTGCTTGGAGGGAAATCGCAGTCTGGAGGAGGAGGATAGAGGAGCATGTTCTTCAGAACTTGTGAACCTGAGGAATGTAGACTGCGGCACCTTCAAATCAATAAGCAAACAAGTGAAGACAGTTCTGATGATGGTCTTGTTTTTGGGATTAGGTGATTAAAGTTTGAATTAAATTAACTGTGCAAAACAAAGAAAGAGAGACACAAAGCACACAGGAATAAAAGTGAATAAGGACGAAAAAGAAAGTTCTTGATTGATTGTCTCATTTTCAGGGCTCGGTGTCAGGGAATAAGAACAAGATTTCGTCATCATACTCTGCGAATTCAGGCTGGATGAGGTCAGTGACACCGAACAGAGAACAAATCCCCTCATCTACGTTGCCGTCCTCCTCGTCTTCATGCGGCGTGCTTTCTCGTACTTTGTAATCTGGTGGTATGAGGTGCTGATTCATCTTGATCATTGTCAGCCGCTCCACATTTTTGGGCGAGAGGCGGCTCCGTTTGGGAGTTACAATGCCACCAGCAGCACTGAAAACACGTTCAGAAGACACACTTGCGAGTGGGCAAGACAAATAGTTTATAGCCAGGTTGAAGAGCTGTGGCCACAATTGTTTTTTGCCATGCCAATACTGCAATGGCTCATCATTAAGAAAGACCACTGTTGAGTCATTCAGATAGTCCTGCACCATCGACTCAAGGTCAGCAACGGTTCCTCCACTTTGCTTACTTTTTGCTGTGGCTGTGACATTTTTTCGAGAACCATACCCAAGCAAACTTAGCCAATCCTCTACAACAGCCACTGTTTTTGTTGTGTGTGGTGCAGATGATCCAGTTGCCGGTGTCTTTAACGGCTGAGAGGTCACTTGTGCCCCAGCCACAGGTGCAGAAGTGGATTCTTGTGACTGGGGATGGCCTGCTGATGCTGATGCTGATGTACTGGCTTCTCCTTCAATAACCTGCCGTTCTTTTTCAAACCTCTTGGCTGACCAGGCTAACCAATGTTTGTACTTTTGAACATCTGCATCAGCAAAAGGAAAGAATGCTTCGCCTGCCAGCGCCTTTTTGTAGCGTGGATCCAGAATAGTAGCACAAATGTAATGCTGATCTGACTTGATCTTTTGAAGACGTTCATCACCACGTAGGCGCTCTAATAATTTCTCAGACAAAATAAAATGGTCTTTTTTTTGTACATCTTTTTCAAACTCAGAAGACACCGCCATCAGTTGGTGCTCCAGCATGCACAACAATGGGATAGCTTTTCCCAAATTACAGTCCTCCTGGCTGACTGCACGCGTGAAGAACTCAAAAGGACGAAGCATGTCTGTCAGGCTTTTAACTATGTCCCATTGCGCCGCACTCATCCGCAGGTCCTCCTTCTGAGATGTACCCTCTGTGAAGAAATAGTGATCGAGTACCGTATACTGCTCATACAGACGCTCAAGCATGTAGAAGGTTGAGTTCCAACGTGTTGCCACCTCCTGGATGAGTGCTTTCACTGGCATTCCACGTTGAAATAGCAGTCTCCGCAGATGCTTCCGGGCCTTAAAAGAATGGCTGAAATGGTTGCACATTTTGCGGCAGGTGGCCATTACCTCGAACGCTGTACTGTCTTTATCACTCAAGAATTTTTGAACTACCAGGTTGATACAGTGCGCCAAACACGGCACTCTAACATGGTCACCCTTCTGCATGGCCTTTACTACATTGGCGCCATTATCCGTGGAAACATAACCAATCTTGAGTTTTAGGGGGGATAGCATTTTCAAGACCTTTTTGTTAAACTCTTCCAAAAGGTTTTCTGCTGTGTGACTTTTCTCCAAGCCAAACATGGCTAGTGTTGCATGCTTCCGAGCAGCTTTGAAAACTTTGTCCGGGTCAACACCTGCGTTTAGCTTTGCTAAAACACCTGAAAAAGAGACCCAGTGTCCAGTGATGCACATGTAATCAGCGCCTGCGCCACTGGTCCACATGTCTGTTGTCAGATGTATTGTGTGAACAGCACTCTTCTGCAAAGCTGCCCCAATCGCCTGCAGCACATCTTCATGTAGTGCTGGAACCGCAACTCTGGCAAAAAGAACCGGCTCGGAACCTTCCATTTAGGGCAGAGCGTTGCCACTAATTCAAGAAAACCTACCGCTTCTACAAAAGAAAAAGGTAGAAGGTCCACAGCTAGCATTTTAGCCAGCTTAGTGTTATACAGACGCGTCAGTGGGTGGTTGCGTTCATATGGCACGTCTGAAGTAAGCATTGTTCTAATGTTGCCCTGGACCAAGCATTTACGGGCTGATAATGACTTCGTTGACCCAATTTTGCTCGCTGGTGAACTTTTGTGCGTTGGTGTCTCACTCGCTCCAACACTCTTAGTGTGCCTCACATTGGGTGTGCTGCTGACAGGGGTACTGGGTGTAAGGGAAGTGTTTGACACGTCTTCTTCCTGCTCGTCATCATCAGATGAAACATCAACGTTTCCTTGAATTTGGCCTTTCTTGATCGCATCTAGGTGCGCAAACCATTTGACAGTGTGCTTTCTCTCAAGATGACCTCTCTGGCCGCCGGTACCATAGTTGGTACCTGACTTACCACGACTAACTGCAAGCTTACAAAGGGTACAAATGGCAAACTTTGGATTTTTTGGACAAACAGTAAAGAAGTCCCAAACTGGGGACTTGAAGTGTCTGTGGGACATGGAGGAGGCGGCGATACTGGTGGTGGTGGTCATGAAGCTAATGCCAGATGAAGTGGAGGATGTGGATTGCCCAACTTTTGTACGTTTTGCACTTTCACCGCCACTAATTAAGGTCGAGGTTGACGGAGGTCTCTTCTTGCCAGAAAGAAATATGGAAGCGGGACGAGTTGGTGTACTACTTAACTCCAATGATTGTGGTGTTTCCACTGCCTCCTCATCGACAACATCATCATCACGCTCAGCAGCTCTTCGGGCTAGGGTCAAAATGTCTGTTTGCTGCATGCCCGCTGGGGCTGCAGTGACCTTTATGATGACTGGGTCGTCGTTGGCAGAGTCTTCATCAGCAGCAGTATCCGCCACTTCTTGTTGAGACTCATCACACTCCATAACTCTGAGACTTTGGACGAGCTTCCTTTTACGCTTAACTACCTTTGTTTGTTCCCAAGTTTGATCCGTATCATCAGAAGGAGGTGTGCTTGAAGAGGATGTAGACACCACCCTTGATCTCTTCCTTGCTAGGGGTGTGGAAGACAATGAAGGATCATCAGGAGGAGTGGCTTCCTCAAATGATACCTCGCCTTGATTGTCGATTTCCTGATGTGCCCCTACTTCGGGAGGAACAACTATTGTGGGCACTTGTTGTGACCCTCCATGCACCTCTGCTTGCGCATCTCCTTGCGCTGCCTCTCCTTCCACATGTACTTGGGCTTGTACTTGCACATGTGATTGTTGTTGCGGCTGTGGTTGTTCAACACTCGTCAGATGAGCTACAACAACCTGTGTTGATTGAGGGACATTGCTGCTGCTTTCTTGCGATGAGCCAACATCACTGGTCGATGGTGATTGAAGAAGTATACTGGCTGCCTCTGCAGCACTCAAGGGCTTGGACTTAAGTTGGCGTGGTGGTGGTGGTGGCACTGAGCCCAATGGAGCGGGGGTGCTGCTGCCAGCTTGGTCCCCAGCAGATCCCGCTGCAGCTGCTGCAGGCATACTTTTTTTTTTACTCCCAAAAAAAGGGGCGGGCGGCACACCAGTGTCCTTGGTAACTTGCTTCTTCTGCTCCTTACTGGCACCTTTCTTGCTAGAGGAGCTACGGGTTACTTTTTTTGGGGCCATCTTCTTCAGAGCAGGTCAGCAGGCAGCAGTTGCACGAGTTGCAGAGGGTTCTGTGTCCAGACGTGACGTCGCGTGACGTTATGCTGCACACACCGCTGCAGGACTTCTTCCTGGCACTGGTGGTTCTATTGAGTCTTCTTGTGCACCTAAAAGCAATGGAAGACAGAGGAACATCAGTTCAGTTATACACCCCAAAAAATCGACAAAACACAGAAAAATGAGCACAATCCCATGCCATCCATGATGTTTACATTGAAGACACCCCACAGAAAGACTAGGGACATGCAAGTATGCAACACTCACTACCCCTGGGCATAAGGGATGAAAGGTAGGCAAAATAAGTGCAGGCCTCAGACACTGCCTCTCCTCAAAATGGCCCCCTTACACCCCAAGCACATGTTGCCTGTACCAGCCAGCACTCAAGATGGCCACCACCACCACCCACATGGCCAGTCCACATCAACAGTACACCCCCAAAAAACAGAAAAACAGCCAGAAATCACCACAATCCAATGCCATCCATGATGTTTACATCAAAGAGAGTGAGACCACACCACAGGCACACTCAGTCCATGCACCACCACCACCCCTGGGCAAGCAAAAGGCCACACCAGCAGCCCCCCAAAAACGACAAAAAACAATAAAATAAGCACAATCCCAGCCCATCCATGGCCTCAATTATGTTTAAATTCAAGAAGACACCCCACAGAAAGACTAGGCCCATGCAACACTCACCACCCCTGGGCAAAGGGCCACACCAGCAGGCCCAAAAAAACGACAAAAAACAATAAAATCTGCACAATCCCAGCCCATCCATGGCCTCAATGGTGTTTAAATTCAAGAAGACACCCCACAGAAAGACTAGGTCCATGCAACACTCACCACCCCTGGGCAAAGGGCCACACCAGCAGGCCCAAAAAAACGACAAAAAACAATAAAATCTGCACAATCCCAGCCCATCCATGGCCTCAATGGTGTTTAAATTCAAGAAGACACCCCTCAGAAACACTAGGCCCATGCAACACTCACTACCCCTGGGCATAAGGGATGAAAAGTAGGCAAAATAAGTGCAGGCCTCAGACACTGCCTCTCCTCAAAATGGCCCCCTTACACCCCAAGCACATGTTGCCTGTACCAGCCAGCACTCAAGATGGCCACCACCACCACCCACATGGCCAGTCCACATCAACAGTACACCCCCAAAAAACAGAAAAACAGCCAGAAATCACCACAATCCAATGCCATCCATGATGTTTACATCAAAGAGAGTGAGACCACACCACAGGCACACTCAGTCCATGCACCACCACCACCCCTGGGCAAGCAAAAGGCCACACCAGCAGCCCCCCAAAAACGACAAAAAACAATAAAATAAGCACAATCCCAACCCATCCATGGCCTCAATTATGTTTAAATTCAAGAAGACACCCCACAGAAAGACTAGGCCCATGCAACACTCACCACCCCTGGGCAAAGGGCCACACCAGCAGGCCCAAAAAAACGACAAAAAACAATAAAATCTGCACAATCCCAGCCCATCCATGGCCTCAATGGTGTTTAAATTCAAGAAGACACCCCTCAGAAACACTAGGCCCATGCAACACTCACTACCCCTGGGCATAAGGGATGAAAAGTAGGCAAAATAAGTGCAGGCCTCAGACACTGCCTCTCCTCAAAATGGCCCCCTTACACCCCAAGCACATGTTGCCTGTACCAGCCAGCACTCAAGATGGCCACCACCACCACCCACATGGCCAGTCCACATCAACAGTACACCCCCAAAAAACAGAAAAACAGCCAGAAATCACCACAATCCAATGCCATCCATGATGTTTACATCAAAGAGAGTGAGACCACACCACAGGCACACTCAGTCCATGCACCACCACCACCCCTGGGCAAGCAAAAGGCCACACCAGCAGCCCCCCAAAAACGACAAAAAACAATAAAATCTGCACAATCCCAGCCCATCCATGGCCTCAATTATGTTTAAATTCAAGAAGACACCCCACAGAAAGACTAGGCCCATGCAACACTCACTCACCACCCCTGGGCAAAGGGCCACACCAGCAGGCCCAAAAAAACGACAAAAAACAATAAAATCTGCACAATCCCAGCCCATCCATGGCCTCAATGGTGTTTAAATTCAACAAAACAGTTGTATCATGCACCCATAACCAACCCTGGTCCTACTGGATACTGTGGCTACCCACAATATAATTTATTTAATTTTCTGAAAAAGTTCAAAAATTGTACTTGCAGCAACTGTAATGCCCCAAACAAACTTACTTGTGAAAGTTGATTTCTAATCCAAAAGTGATCCAAAGACAGTCAAAAAGGCCTCAAATCCAAATATCCAGCAGCACCCACAAAAAGTAATCCTTCCAGCTCCAGATCCAAATGAAAGTGACCAGGAGATGGACAAAGCACTGGGAGGAGCCTGCTGGACAGGAACAGGAAGTTGGAGACTGTGGGGCACTTCCTTCCTCCCCCCCCCCAAAATGGACTCCTTGCAAAAAAAAAAGGCCATGCAAATGTCAACCTGAGGAGTGATTCTGATAAAAATCATAATTTTCTGAAGGTTTATCCTGTTTGCTGGTGATTTTCTTGTGCGAAATTGCAAAATCTCTATTTCGCAAGTGCGAGATTGTTCCTTTCCGCCGCAACTACGTGTTCGCAATTGCGAACTCTCGCGAGGTGTGCTGTGCAAGGTGGCAAGCCGCGAGTACGTATTCGCGGGCGACAAACTCCCGCGGGAACACGCAGCAAGATCTAAAATGGCGCGTCACTCGCAAAGAAAAACAACTCGGCAAACGCTAAAATGACGGAAAGTGAACGCCGTGCACCACGCCGCGCGCCGCAACCAAGCAAAAAATCCGCCGCGAGCGGATTCACGGATTTTCGACAAATTCGCGAGAGTTCGCGGATTGCGAATTTGCCGAAAATCCGAAAAATCCGCGAGCGGAGCGGATTTTACGCCCATGCTTAACAGCAAGTTACATGACTGCAAAGTCCCTCCAGTCACCCTTCCTCCATACAAGTCATCACCACGTATCGTCCAATGACAACCACTCCATCATTTTCCTCAATCCCTGGAGCACCAAGTAACAAGACTGGAGTCCTGCACCATTGCCATACAACATGACAAAAATCACATGTGATGATCTGAAGAATTAGTGACCACCTGTTCACTTGGCTGCCATCCTGATCCTGGTAGCGATTGCATATTCTGACTAGGACACAGCCACCCCTGACATTGCACGAGTGACTAGGCAGTGGTTTTGAGGCAGTCTTGAGGCTGTCCAAATACAGACAGGTATGCAGCCCCAGTGCAGCCGTCAGGCAGTCCTGCGGCAGCTCATCCAAGGGCCTCCCCAAGAGTGAGAGATGGACTTGACTTTGCCCCACCCATGGATTCCAGGAGGTAGCCAGACCATGTAACAGAGACTTTCAACAGGTCACAGCACACCTAGACTGTCTTCAGTGGATCCAGCATCACCATCATCCAGCATTCACAATGGACTCCACCCATGCTCCTGATGTACCAAGTTTGAACTGTAAATCACCAACTGCACCACAACGAAAGCACGCTGAACTGATCAACATCACATAGGTGGACTCTCACCCAACTGACGTGATCCCGAGAGGTCCAGACTTCATTAGCACGGTGTTCTTGTACAGAGGTACCTGGTTAAATCATGGATGCATGCCGTGATGCCCGGGTGCTCCCAGCTGCACCTGTCCACCGCTGTCCTGCGGACTGCCTCTCGAAGCTGAGAGACTTAAGTTGTCTTGAGCTGTTTTTTCATTTTCAATCCACAGGTTGGACTTTGTTTTTGTTTTAGTAAAATGTGGGAAGAATGTTTTGTTCTTCTTTACACAGTCTAGTGTTTTACCAGTCTCTCCCATGTGGGCTGGCCCATACATTCACCCCTCCCAAGTGCACAAGCATGAGACAAGTTATGAGTACATTAAATATGCATCTGTGTGCATTATTTGTGTAGCATGTGGGCCTAGAGCCCACAACTCAACAGCGGTATGTCCTGGCCTGGATCCTTTATTCACAAAGAAGTTGTTTCCTTATTGTTGTTTTAATTGTAAATGTTAGATGCAAAAAAACACAATTTGTATAGCCTGGATATTCAGTATAGTTTCATACCAGATTTCTTATTTATTAAAACTATGCAAACTACCACGTTGGTCCTGATTAGGTGGGCTATTAGATTTTTCTCCCTGTGAAAAGTGTTGGATGTGCAGTATTGACCCAGTGGTAACATTCAGAAAGTCAAACCAGCCCAATTTACCGAAGGAAAATGGACATTAAGATCTGATCACCATAGAATTTGGTACAGAAAGTACCAAATTCTGCACGTAGTTCCTCATTTTGAAGGGGCAAATACTAAATCAGAGCTATTTACTTCACCCTCTAAACTCTGCACCACATAATATTGGTTCTTACTTAGTGGAATAAATACCTCAACCTCATCTGGCCCAGTCATTAAATGTGGAGGGGACTTAGTTTGATTGGATATATATTAATCTTCATTGAATATCATGAGAATCTGGCATGTATCCAACCATCTTGGACAAAGCTAAGTCCTGTTAAAACTTAAGATGTCATCCTAGTTTATTCGTCCTCTATGCTGCAATGTATATCTGTGAAGATCATGTTGCAAAGTAAGACCAATCACTGCTTATCACTATTTTGAAAATCAATCATTATATCCAAAGCAATAACATGTGTGGATTCAAATTATCAGTAGTCAACGAGTGGCGAGGTGTTGATATTGATAAAAATTATGCTTATAATGGTACACTCACGTACATGAATGAAAGTGAATCATTATTATCAAATTTGCCCGTCATGAACTCTCCATCAACCCCGACTCAGAAATACGTGATCAGGCAGGTTCTGCAACCTAGGCCTGTGGTAAATGATTGACAGGTCACAGGTGGGATGACACGTAGTCGGCAGGAAAATGAGCAAACATGAAACTCAGGCCCATCCCCCAGATAAGAGCAGTGACACCAAAATGGTCCAGGGAAATTGGCCCCAATAAAGCACACCTGGCAAGAGGGGTGCATGCATTCCCAAAGCTCCATAAAGTCAGATATCACATGGAGTTAGGAATACGCAGCCAATCAGAACACAGTACACGCAGTGATCACGTGCCTCTCATGCCGGACATCTGGGCACAATACTCATTGGTCTATGTTGTGTCCACAGACAAGGCCCACATACAGATTATAGTTCCAGACAACGGCGGACACAGTGACCGCACTATCCTGTAATGTTCCCTTATTACGTATAGCAAAACAGTCAATCTAATTTGAGTGTGCACAGGCCCACATACCTTTACAAAACAAGAATCCAATGATCAATGATAAGTCATGAAGAGGGCAATGACACCCAGTGATCTGCAAGAAGAAAGCAAATCAGATAAAGCATGCATTGTTGACCAACACTGACACTTTAACTTGAGTTGCAAACATCCTCATACAATAATCAAAATCTAATAATCATGTGTGTACAATCGTGTTACTACTGGGGGTCTCTAGTTGGCTGAAGTAGGTACCTTATTCCAATTAGGGACCCTTGATTCTAGTCAGGGAAAGGGGGGACACCCTCTTAGAGAACCCGGGCTCACTTTCCGGTAGCTTGGCACGAGCAGCCCCGCTTATCTTCAAGGCAATGTGGAAAGTATTTGCAACAACAGTCCCAGTAACACAGTGGTAACACTTAAAATGGACACCACACTGACTTAGGAAAATAGCGGTATCTTTATCAAGAAGAAATACGATGAGCCCAAACGATAAAAATATCCATCATATGCGTATTCGTATTATTTCACTGGGCCAGTTTTAAGGCCAACAGCCACTTGTAGGTTCTTGCTGTATTAATGAGCAGTTCACAATCGTCCAATGCAGTCCTAATGCAATGCTATGCAGTTCGTAATGTAAAAATAAGACAGTCCTTAATGCAAGTACTAATGCGGATCATTAAACAAGCAATAATGCAGTCCGTAATGTAAGTACTAATGCAGATCATAAAAGCAAGTAATAGTGCAGTTTGTAGTGCAAGTACTGATGCGGATCGTAAAAGTAAGTAATAATGCAATTCGTAATGCAAGTACTAACGTAGATCGTAAAAGCAAGTAATCATGCAGTTCGGCACTGACCGCGGTGCTAGCGAAGATCTCTATGCCACTCTTAGCTAACTCGCGTTCAGCGACTGCCAAAATCTGCCCCCAAGACTGTTACAAAGGAAACAAAGTGCAGCTCCCCAATCCTACCCCGGTACTGCCACTCCTCAGCGAGGACGGGCCGGAATACTTACTTGAGAAGAGGCTCGCACTGCAAAGATGGGAAAGGCCGAGAGTGGTCTCTCGTAGCACGCACTCCGCCCCAGGCAGCAATACACGCAAGCACGCAGAGTGTCACCTGGGGGGGGGGGCAGCCTCTCTCTCGCTCTCCTCTCGGCTTGGGCGTCACGCAGTGAGAGTCGGGCTACCAGGTTACGGCCTTGCAGTTGATCAGCTCCCGGCGTGACTCCGTTGATCTTGGGCAAAGGACCTCAAAACCACGATGGTGAAGGTTCACAGGTCTCTCCTTGGCAAAGGCAGGCTGGGGCTGGCGGTGGTGATTTCTCATTGCTCCCCCTTGGGACGACGGTCCAGGGCGATGGCGATAACGATCACAGCACTACTGGTCACACTGTCTATCGGAGCAGAGTGCAAGACTGCTACAGGCCACAGGGTGACAAAGCAATTCTCACAAAGGTCTCAGGCTGCAAAAATGACACACACACAGCATAGCTGGGACACACTTGGAAACGTTTATGTTCCTGAGTTTCCACAACAAGCAGCCAGGTCCTCTTGGGCCTTTGGAGACAAGATACTTCAGGACACAGCACACACTAAAGTCCTTTTAAGCAGAGGGACACAGCACACAGCAAAGTCCCTTGTCCTCTCCTTAGTCAAATCAGCAAACTGCAGGCCAGCCCCAGAACACACATCAAGGGCAGTCTTTCTCTTCAGTGTCTTCAGTTGTTCTTCCTTGGCAGAGGTGCCTCTTGATCACAAAGAAGTTTCAATCCTTTTTTCAGGCTTGAGCTCAGTCTTGAGTGCAGGTTTTTCAGCTCTCACATTTATACCCCTAAATGCCTTTGAAGTCTCTGTGTTCAGGGGGGCTCTGAGCCCGGTCCAAACCAGACCTGGGTGTCTTCCTGCCAGTGCACACCTTCTTTCTTTGATAGTCAGGGTCTGGGCCTTGGACACTCTGCAGTAGGTGGAGCCATTCTTTTGCGGAAGCAGCACAGCCCTTTTCGAATAAAAGGGCTACTCCTCCCACCACACCAAATGCAGGACAGCCTGTTGCCATCACACCTTCTCCTTCCTGGTGTCAGGACACTTCCCAGACCCTGTCACATCCAAACCCAGACAGTCAATACACAACCAGGCAGAGGCATGCAGGATGGATAGGACAAGAAACCAACCACTTATAAAAGCGTGGTTTCTAAACACGCAATTCAAAAACCATCTTCACAAAAAGATGTGTCATTAAATTCTGAGTTCAGGCACTCTAAGCTCCATCTCTCCATCTTATGCCTATGGAAAGATATGCTGGAAACATGTGGCACAGCATTCCCAATTCTGTCCTAAGGCAAGATGGCCTTGCAACAGTGAAAACCGACTTTGGCAGTATTTCACTGTCAGGACATGGTACATGCCTCAGTACATGTCCTACCTTTCACATACACTGCACCCTGCCCAGGGGGGCAACTTGGGCCTACTATAGGGGTGTCTGATGTGCATAAAAAGCGAAGGGTAAGGCTGGGCAAGTGGGTGCACTTGTCAGGACAACAAGGCAGTTAACAAACTGCTCGCAGGCACTGCAGTGCCAGCCCAGAGATTTTTTTTTTTAGGGCTACTTGTGTGGATGGCGCAATTAGTGCTGCAAGCCCACTAGTAGCATTTGCATTACCAGCCCTGGCACACATAGTGCACTTTAGTGTGGACTTTACTAGTAAGACAAACATGCCAATTATGGACAACCAATTTCCTTAACACTTTATACAGGGAGCACTTGCACTTTGACACTGATCAGCAGTGGCAAAGTGCCCAAATAATCTAAGCCAGAAAAACGAAATCCATCACAGCATCAAAAATAGAGGAGGCCAAGGCAAAAGGTCAGGGGTAACCATGCCAAGAAATGCCAGGTCTAACAAATCCTGTTTTGGGGTCCTAGATGCTCTTTCTATAGAGCTGCTATTACAAGAAGTACGTTCTCCACAAATGTGCACTCCTTTACACTGGTATGGCTATTATGGAACATGTTTTTTCCAATGTCCAAGCGTACCATGCAGGAGTCACTGTCCTTGCTTTTGTGGGAATACGCTTGCACCTTTGAATCAACACCTTCGTGTCTCTGTGCACACTGAAAAAAAATCGTTTTACGTGACTGCAGATACAAGGAAATGCGAGGGAAACAATGTCCTCATTTTCTCTCTTGAGCCGTTCTTACACTACAGGAATTACAGAGCATTTGGAGGGTGCAGCGGGAGCTGAATAGTAGTGCAGGGACGTGACTCTTCCAAGGAAGCTGACTAACTATGGCTGCGCGATGCAGGGAACCGGTGAGACGAAGACTGGAAGCAGGCAAGTGACTGCAATATCGACACAAAGTCAAGCGCTGCTTGTTCAACAGCGCATCTTTAAAAAGCCAACAATCTACATGTCCTTGAGAGTTCAAAAGTTGAAGTCATTATCATATTTGCCCAGAAACACTGGAGCATTCTCCGACAGACACCGATACAAATGGCACATTATTAATACAATCAAGCTCATGTGGATAATGGAAGGAACAGTTATGCGAAATACTTTCGGAACTATGGCAGTTAACACAAGGTTTCAATTAGGGAATGAACTGAACACAGAGTGTGGCACACGTGCCTAATCTTTTCCAAAGAAGCATTGGTACAGACAATGGGAAAGACATACCCCATACAAACAAACAAGGATTCCAACAATCCCAGGATCTCCTCACCTTCAGAAGGAAATTAAAAACCTGGTTATTCCAACAGCACCCTTAAACTGGAGCACTTTTGGTTTGGTGTTGCAGGTCTTTTGTTTTGAGCACTGGGACACTCCATGGAGAAGCTGTGCGCTTAATAAATACCTGTTAACATAAAATAAATATGGCTATTACTTTACCTTAAAGAAATATAACCTAGCACTATGTGTGACCATTAATGATGGGAGTCACTGGAGTGCGTCATTGGGCAGCGGCCTGCAAGGTGCTCATAACAGTAGGGTCTTTTTTAGATATATGTAGAACTGCTAAGTGGGCTTCCCCTCACACCTTTCTCACTCCTACGGTTTGAATGTATCAGCAGCTTTCTTTAATGCTGCCATCCTGAGTTCAGCATCGTCTGTCTCTTTTGGTACTCTTGAGCCACAAGAAACACTCTAATGGTTGCTTCCTGTATCATTTTTACACAAAGCCACTATTTCTTGCTATCTCCATGATTGTAAAGGACTGTGGCGAGGAAGAGAGAGGGAAGAGGAGGTAATGAGGTACCTGGCAGCTTTGCATTCTCTACACACTAAAAGGTAGTATTCTTGGACAGAAAAAATATGAACTACATTTATGTTGTGTTGTAGTAAGGAGTTCCAGTAGACGTGGTTAGGTTACAGATGAATACGTTTATTGTTCTTAGATGTTAAGTATGTTTTCCAGTAAAGATGTAAGTAAGGCCCCACCAGGAGCAGCCTCCCTGCTGCGCAGACCAGGATCCAACTGACACTCCACCTCAGAGTAATACACACATTCCAATGACATCACCATCCACACCAACATTCTCCCCAACACATTCACACTGACTGTGGAGCACAGGCAGAGAAACAGGAAAGATGCATAGTATAAAACCTTAGATATAACACACCTTCCCCCTTTATATATTAAACAAACACATAGCAAGTATAAGAAGAAAGATCACAATGATACAAAAGAAACTTGCAAGAGAAAATGTCCCAAAATACAAGTAGAAAACAGCATTACATAAGAAATGCAAAAGACTTGAATATAAGTAAAAATTTACAGTTACAAAAAAGAACTTGCATAAGAAGATATCTCAAATGCAAAAAACATTTTGAGAACTACACAAGGCACTTAAATTGCAACAATACATAAAAATGCTGAAACATGCAAGGAGAAAATGGAATACATGAAAGATAAGACACACATCTGCTACCTTAGCAGAGCAAAATCGAAACCAGAAAATTTCAAAAGGAAGGAAACTGTCCATAAAACTCAAAAGCAAAAGGAGAAAGAGACATACATAAATCAGTCAGTTAGTCAAAAACTTTATTTCGACAATTTCTGCCATGAAAGTGCAAAATACCACATTAGTAAAATCATCATCATAAAATGACAGACTAATAATTTTTTAAAAAGTAAAAGGTTGAACAGGGAAAAACAGTTGCAATTTGTGTATCAATTAGCGAGTTGACCCCTAGAGTCATAGTGGTGGGAACAGTG
This sequence comes from Lissotriton helveticus, assembly GCF_964261635.1. Taxonomy (NCBI): domain Eukaryota; kingdom Metazoa; phylum Chordata; class Amphibia; order Caudata; family Salamandridae; genus Lissotriton; species Lissotriton helveticus. The sequence goes on from NC_136072.1 coordinate 258,918,838, forward strand.
TCTTACACCCACACAAAAATAACCCATAGAAAGCTTTAAACATACGCAAATATCACATTTGAGGGCAACATTAACAGCATGAAAAACAACAGCTTCTTATAGGGCAGGCTATTTAAAAATATAAATAAACTGAAGTAAGAGTTAAAAGTGGTTAGCTTCAATGAATGCCATTAAAATCAGGGGAATTGATTATAAAATAAAAATGAAAAACATCTAAATTCTCCACTCTAGCTAATCACAAAACGTCTACGTTTGCACCACATTTCAAATAAAAACGTAGCAATTGTAACAACAAAAACCGGATAGGTATCATATTTTAGTATCCTATAGGCCTCTCTATACCTTCTTATGCCCAGATTCTTGCAAAGTTGAAGAACCCATTTAGCTCTAGCAGCACTATATGCAGGACAAAAGAAGATCACATGGATCTCTGTTTCTTCTACAATTTTGCACCCAGGACATAAAAAAAATTCGCTCCCGCCCAATTGTTGTTAAATTCATGGAGTGGGAGGGTCCCGTGCCTAAATTGGAGAAAGAGTTTCTTGGCTGCTAAGGTTTGGATAATATCTGATGCAGGCTCCAAGCTATAGCACTGCTTAACATCCAGGAACCTAGAGGTAAGGCTAGTTGAGTCTATAGACTGAATGATACGTTCCAGTCTAGATTCTTTCAAAGCAGATGTTAGAGTTTGTTTAGAAATAGCTAGACAGGTCTCTTTCTGGTTCCAACCACATATCATTTCTCCCTATTTTGCAAAATGCATCCTGAATAAAAGACAACCAGGGAATCTTCCCCGCCCCTCTGATAAGCATAACTTATTTTAATTCCTCTCTATAATTTTCTAATTCTGGCGTGCTCCATAGCCGTCGCCATTACAGAAGTGGGCAAAAAGCAAATAAATCAGCAATAGGGACAATGCCCAAGTCCTTCCTTAGAGGAATTAGGGGGGTACTTTGTGGGAGACTCACGAGTTGCCTTATGAAATTGTTTTCCATTGCTGTCAGAATGTTACTAGGACAGTGGCCCCAAAGTTCAGCACCGTACATAGTGGCTCCCCTTGCTTGAACCTTGTATATTTCTATGGGGGGGCCCAATAACTTTTACCGCCCAACTCGTGTGAACTTTTAAAATACCCCCACTTGCCTGAATAAGTTTTAAGTTTGCCTTAGTAATCTGCGGCCCCATTCCATTTTTTAATTTAGAGTAAGGCCCAAGTAATCAAATACCGGGACCCTCTCTAAAGACTTAGAATCCAGTTTAGGATGGGGACAGTTGGTAGAGTCAGCATGGAAGACCATATACATTTGTTTTTTTATATTTACCTCCAGATTTCTTTTCTTACAAAACGAGCTATATTCAACTAAGACACGCTGCATCCCCATAGGTGTTTTAGAAAGGAGCAGGGTGTCCTCCGCAATCATCAATGCAGATATTTTGCAGTTAGAAAGCTTTGGGGAATCTATATCCCTAACAGCTATCAGATCCTTAATTAAACCGTTAAGAAAGAGGGAGAAAAGTGTTGGGGCAAGCACATATCCTTGTCTCACTCCATTCTCAATGGGGAAAGGCGCTGATAATTTACCACCGTTCCCAAATCTTATCCTGGCAAAAGTGCCCTCATGGAGGCGTTTAAGCTGTTGACAGAGGTAGAGTGGTGCTTCCATCTCAAGCAATAAGCTCCACAACTGGTCTCAATCCACCATATCGAACGTGGATTTGAGGTCCACGAACGTTAGGTAGAGAGAACCACCTTCCAGCATTATCGTTTTCCAATAGATAAGCTGTAATCTAAACAGCTGATCTATAGTTGAAGTTTTGGACTTAAAGCCTGCTTGTAGGGGAGTTAAAATATTATGATCGTCCATCCAAGTCTGCAATCTTCCAAAAAGAACCCGAGCAAAAATCTTTTGTGTTACATCTATTAAGCTGATAGGCCTATAATTTGCCGGTTCTAAGGGAGACCCCTTTTTAGGTCGAGCTATTTATAGCTCTGACTTATTGTAGGGGAAACAACACTCTTGAACAAGCGGATTCCTCCCAATGCGTGTGATCTATTGAAGCGTGACGCTTCGCCAGCGCGCGCTTGGCCTCACTCACGCCCCATATGCTCGTTCCCTCCCACTCGCACGCTCCCCTGCCCGCCCACCCCATCCGACTTGAAAGCCTCGCACCCCATATGCTCGTTCCCTCCCACTCGCTCCCCTGCTCCCCCGCCTGCCCACCCCCATCCGACTTAAAAAGCCTCACACCTCATATGTTCGTGCACTGTGACACAAGATGCAGCATGCCTCAACCACGTCAAAGCCCATCACCTGTATTTTTTTCGTCTCTTACAAGCGTCCAGTGCAGGCGAGAGGCCAAAACTATTATCCCTTTAGCGACCATGTCTCTGAAGCTGCCTGCCATGAGAAAGGGGTTTGCCTGGCCCAGAAGCATCAGAAGGCGATTCATAGACCAAATAAACACGTATAACTGATCAAGAAACCCCCCCATATCGGTTTCCCGCGTGATCATCTACCTCCCCCACCACAGAGCGCGTCTCACGGCAAATACCCTCCTTGCCCTCGGGCTCCGGCTTCCCATTCACACCGTTGTCCAGACTGAGGTAAGACGTGTCCTCTCTTGCTGCGCGCTTTGATTCTAGAAACTGTCTTGTGGCACTGTAAACACACACACGTGTTTGAAATTAATTAATTCCCGGATACTACCTGCTTTTTATGGTGTTCAGCTCACACGCTGCCAAACTTTTTTGGGCACACATTCACGCAATATGTTTCATATTGCCCCGCTTTGACGAGGTTCTAGCACACGTGTATTTAACTTTTTTAATGCGGGTGCCATCATATGTTGCGTATTATTTTAAAGTGCCTGTGAGGCTATCATCACCATATCCTTTTGATCCCCAGCGTCCACTTGGGTCACTGGGATCCGTGCCAATTGCATAATATCACACACCAGTGTCAACCTACAGGAATTTTACTCGCAGCTTGACGGGCTTGTTGATACTTCCACCCACCCCCTTTTTCCCTCACTCCCCCGCCCCCGGACAGATGATAAGGAAGCCTCGCACACCAACATTTGTATCTCTTACACCACCAGACATCAAAGGCTGCTGCTCCCGCGCCCACCCCCTCCCCCCACAGCAATGCTGAGATCTTGTTATGCCCCTGTGACCTCCTTCCCCACATCTCAAACTCATGGAGAGCACCCGTACCTGACCGAGAGATGCAGAGTGAACACCATTTTCAGCAGTGCGAGGGCACTGCTGTAAAACACTGTGCTTAGCTTCCCTAGATGCTTTTCGTTCACCCCCTTATCTTTGGCTTTCCTTCCGAGCATCTCTAGTTAATTTTTGCCAAACAGTATATCATGTACTCTTATCATGTAGTCTGAAAACATTCCTTGAATGAAAAGAAACTGAGCTTTGGACAAAAATGTGGAAGTCATATACAAATACATTTGGAAATGCAGGTCATTTTCTGTATGTAACATTATCTTTCCATCTTATCTTACTACCGTTAATTACACAACCTATGAAATTAATCAGAAATGTAACTCTTTTCGGTGCCTTGCAAGGAGGAAAAGGTTATACCATTAACACCTTGAATGAAAACACTCTTGCTTCCTTCGGCATATAGTGCATTATTTCTCGCACATACCCTCGGCGTCTCTGGTGTGTTCACACCTGGAAGCCTACACATTGCAGCATAGACATTTATAAAGTGCCTTTGAGGGAGTGCGGGTGAAGTCACAGATCTGCATTTGAAATACAGTTTGCTCACACCAGCATCTTTTGCGTTTTACTGCACTGCCTTGTGAATTCTGATGTTTGGGGAATGGGAACTCGGCCGATGAATGCAGACCTTTCTTACTTTTCTAACGCCCGCTTGTTCGTGTGCTCCATTAGTCCATTGTGAGCCCCATAAAATGCTAGCTGTTCGCAGCAGGTATCACGCGAGGCAGTGCTCGGAAAATGCAGGATTGTTTATGAATCTGCGACCCAGATGTTAAACACGTGCAATGTGCCTTAACTGTGAATTAGACACACAGGAGCGGCATAGGATATGAAACACTCAGCAACACCACATCATCACTCAGGGCCAAGAACGCATCACTCAACACCACCACAGGATAACTCAGCACCACCACAGGATCACTCTGCACCACCACAGGATCACTCTGCACCACCACAGGATCACTCTGCACCACCACAGGATCACTCTGCACCACCACAGGATCACTCAGCACCACCACAGCATAACTCAGCACCACCACAGCATCACTCAGCACGACCACAGCATCACTCAGCACGACCACAGCATCACTCAGCGCCACCACAGCATCACTCAGCGCCACCACAGCATCACTAAGCGCCACCACAGCATCACTCAGCACCGCCACAGCATCACTCAGCGCCACCACAGCATCACTCAGTGCCACCACAGCATCACTCAGTGCCACAACAGCATCACTCAGCGCTACCACAGCATCACTCAGCACCACCACAGCATCACTCAGCACCACCACAGCATCACTCAGCACCACCACAGTATCACTTAGCACCACCACAGTATCGCTCAGCAACACCACATCATCACTAAGGGCCAAGAATGCATCACTCAGCACCACCACAGCATCACTCGCCAGCAACACAGCATCACTCAGCAGCACCACAGCATCACTCAGCACCCCCACCACATCACTCAGCACCACCACAGCATCACTCAGCACCATCACAGCATCACTCAGCACCACCACAGCATCACTCAGCACCATCACAGCATCACTCAGCACCACCACAGAATTACTCAGCACTACCACAGCATCACTCAGCACCACCACAGTATCACTTAGCACCACCACAGTATCACTCAGCAACACCACATCATCACTAAGGGTCAAGAATGCATCACTCAGCACCACCACAGCATCACTCAGCACCACCCCAGCATCACTCAGCACCAGCACAGCATCACTCAGCACCAGCACAGCATCACTCCGCACCAGCACAGCATCACTCAGCAGCACCACAGCATCACTCAGCACCACCACAGTATCACTCAGCAACACCACATCATCACGCAGGGCCAAGAATGCATCCCTCAGCACCACCACAGCGTCACTCAGCGCCACCACAGCATCACTCAGCGCCACCACAGCGTCACCCAGCGCAACCAAAGGATCACTCAGCACAACCATAGCATCACTCAACGGAACCACAGCATCACTCAACGGAACCACAGCATCACTCAACGGAACCACAGCATCACTCAACGGAACCACAGCATCCCTCAGCGCAACCACAGCATCACTCAGCACCACCACAGCATCACTGGTTCAAATATGTTCTCTCAATGTTTCAAGCTTTATTACAAATGTCACAAAAAGATGTTAATATTTCACTTCTGTTCTTGTATTTTCGTCACAATAAAATACACTGATCATAATCTTCACAAACGTTATTTACAAAAGTTTAAGCTATTGCCAATATAAATTACAATATTTTTATTTAAGTATTAATTATTTAAAAAAATAAAAGCCATTGTTATTTGTAATAGCAATACATGTAAGTCACGTAAATACAACACGTATTGCATTACAAATTCTATAGGTGTCACATTTGCGAAAGTTATAACTATTGGCATTGTAAATGACAAAGCTATTAATTCCACTATTTTCAAAACCAACACATAAATAAAAAATGTGTCATTTACAATACCAATAGCTCAAACTTTCCTAATGCGAGACCTATTGCATTGCAAATGCTTGTTATAGATAGGGATGATCTCAGCACCCGCCCAAGTTGGAGGGTGCGTCAAATCATTAAGGATTGCATCATAGAGGGACTGCAGGTACGGAGTCCAAACTACCTGTTCAGATCTAAACAGGTCTCCTGGAATCCGATCTAATCCGGGTGCCTTATTCGGAAGGACTTTAGCCAAGGACACTGTTACCTCCCCCAACGAACAAGGAGGTATATTGGCAGGGGGGACCTGGGTATGATTGATAGCGGGAGGGCCCATCACAGGGGTTCAAGATTGGACTTGGAGTATAAAAGTTTAAAATGAGTTCGCCAAACCTCCTCCCCAAGGTTTGGTTTGATGGCGGACCTGCCCGCGGGTTTTCCTGTCTTCACCAGGTTCCAAAACCCTCTTAGATCTTTATCAATTGGTGCTTTCTTAATGGCCTGCCATCTATCAATTTTCCACTCACTTTTTGCAGCTAAAATAGTTTCCTTAAAATGTGCCCTTGCCACCTTAGTACTCGCATTGTCACCCTCTCAGAGTTTAATCAGCAGAGAACTTTTTGCATCTCTGCAAGCCCTGTTATACCAAGGGTTATTACCTCTTTCCTTATTCCTTTTGCAAGTTGAATTATTGCAAAAGAACTCTGACAGATTTTCATCCAGATCCAAATGGTTTTTCCCCAACTCCTCTATGTGATCAATAACATCGCTATTTTCTATAGTAAAACTTGCTTTTTCAAGAAAGGGAATGATGGATTTGTACAGGGATACCATTGCCTCTGGTGATTGTAAAAATGTTACCCAGTGAATTCTTCTACCTCCATCTGTTGCTAATAAATCAGTTGGAGGGGGATTGGTTACGGCCTGTCCTATTGCCAGTTAACACCAATCCAGGGTTACAACCAGCAGATTGTGGTCACTTTCAGTACGAATCTGTTCCAGAAAGTTCACGATCCAACGCCAAATATCCACATTTACTAGGACATTGTCAATAGTTGAGGCCTGACCCTTCCTCTCAAAGGTATACTTGCCAGGATTGTCAGCAGGTAGACGACCATTACAAGCCTTCAGAGAATAGGTGAGTGTAAGTGAAGTCAACTGAAGGACTATCGGGGTCCAACCCCTAATTGGATAAAGGTTACACATTGGAATTCCCCTAGTCGAGTCCTCTTCGCTCGTAATAGGGTTGGGTAAACCAATTAAAGGTTCAAAATGACAATTGAAATCCCCACCGATGATAAAATAAACTTGCTCAGGTAACGTGGTGTGGCGGGACCAAAGGAAACGAATACTCTGTACGTGCAGGTAAGGCAGGTTTTATTGCTATTAACAAGCGCTTGCGCTGCTGAGGAGGATTGCGATAGTATGGCAGAGGCGCTTCGGTGCTTCTTCTCACAGGTGAACTCTTCTCTTTCCTTATCTCACTCCCGGGTCTTCCTCCCTTGCTTGGAACTCTGGGTCCTGTAGTCCCGTCCGTCTTGACAGGCGGTGTCACCAAGCCGGATATGTAAGGAAGAGAAGAGAATACGTCTTAGGCAGACGTTCCGGGTTGCCAAGACAGTGTGGGAAGGGTAAGTGAGGGGAAACACACGTGCAGCACAGCAAACAGCGAAGTGGCGGCGTGCAGTAGGAAAGGGGCACAGTGAAGGGAGAACGAGTAACGGGTGCACTACGGAGGTTTTAAGCCTCGTCTACCCGCCCAGCCCACAATACGATCCCGTACCTGGGTTAGCCACACTTCCCTTGAAGTGTGGCTGGGCGAAGCGCCGTGTCGGTGGCCTCCTGGCTCAGCTACAGCTGGGCTCACCTCTTCCGCCGTCCGCTCTTCTCCTTCACTCTCGACCACGGGTCCGTCCTCTTGGTTCGCTTCTTCCTCGTCCGTCTTCCTCCTCACTCCAACTCCTCCGGGTGATGAACACACCCCCGTCTCCGGCGTCTCTACTTTTATTTCCGGGTCCATGGCCGGCCAGGGGGCGTGGTCCGCGACGTCCTCAGTCCACTTAAAGTAACAGTACCCGTCCTCTTCTCTCGTGCTGACCTCCTCCCCAGGCGCTGCCCCAGTCCAGTCCACCGGCCGCTGTAGGGATGATAAAGAGGTGAGCACGGATGTAGTGACAGGGGGGAGATGCCCTCGTGATAGGGACCCCGCCCTCATGCCACACACCTCCCCCCCAGGAATCTCCCGATCGGGGAGAGGGTAGCGTGAAAGGAAGTCTGCACTACCATTGTCCCTGCCCCTGCGGTGACAGACCGAGAAAGCGAAAGGCTGGAGAGTCAGAAACCAGCGAAGGACCCTCGGGTTGTTGGACTTGTTCCTGCTCATCCAAGTCAGAGGGGCATGGTCGGTGTATAGGGTAAAGGGGTGCCCTTCCAGGTAATACCTTAGCTTGTCCACCGCCCACTTAATGGCCAGGCATTCCTTCTCTATGGTAGGGTACTTGACCTCCCGGGGAAACAGTTTCCGACTAATATAGAGAATCGGATGCTCAGTACCTTCCTCAGACATTTGAGACAAAACCGCCCCCACCCCATAGTCGGATGCGTCGGTGTGGAGAATGAACGGTTTGTGGAAGTCCGGGGACCGCAACACGGGACTCGTGGTGATAGAGTTCTTTAGCGTGGTAAATGCGGCCCACATGGCAGTCGTGGGAGTCCTTAATCCCGTGGGATTGTACCCGTTCTTCAGGGTGTCAGTGAGGGGACTTGCCAGATCGGAGAAGGAAGGGATGAACCGGCGATAGTATCCTATCAAGCTGAGGAAGGCCCTCATGTCTTTCTTGGTTTGGGGAAACGGTGTCTCTGCGATGGCTCTGATTTTCTCGATCTGTGGCTCGATTAACCCGTGTCCCAGTAGGTACCCCAGGTATTTGACTTTCTGGAAACCCATTCTGGTCTTTTTGGAGTTTATGTGTAAGCCTGCCTTTTGGAGCTGGTTCAGAATGGCTGTCAGATGCTGCTGATGTTCCTCCCAGGAGGCGCTGAACACGATGATATCATCCAGATATGCGGAGCTAAAAGCTTGGTGTTCTCGCAGGACGTGGTTCATTAAACGCTGAAACGTCGCGGGTGCTCCGTGAAGGCCGAAAGGCAATACATTAAACTCGTACAATCCGTACGGTGTGGAAAAAGCTGTTTTCTTTCTGTCCTCTTCTTTGAGGGGGACCTGCCAATATCCCTTGGTCAGGTCTATCGTGCTAATGTATTTCGCCCGACCCAATTTTTCGATTAACTCGTCGATACGGGGTATGGGATACGCATCGAAAGATGATACAGCGTTCAAGGCGCGGAAGTCCATACAAAATCGCGTGCTGCCGTCGGGTTTCGGGACCATCACTATGGGGGATGACCACTCGCTCCGTGAGGGTCGGATAACTCCCATCCGTAACATCTCTCGCACCTCTTTTTGGATGGCGTCTCTCCGCGCTGCTGGAATGCGGTAGGGTCTCTGTTTTACAATGGTTCCCTTTGGGGTCGTGATCCTGTGTTCAATATAGGACGTTTTTCCTGGTCTATCCGAAAACAGATGGGCAAAAGGTTTCAGCGTCTCATCCAACTCCTGGCGTTGGCCTTTCCGGAGATCCTCGTTGATGACGAGATGTTCCAGAGTCGTCTCGGGGCCTGACCCAGTGGGCAGGGTGTAATGATGGGCAAGAGGGGGTGGTCCGATCCATTTCTTCAGGATATTGATGTGGTATATCTGTGATTTTCTGGCTGATATCCTCAATTTATATGTTGTCTTCCCGACGGTTTCTAGCACTTGATATGGCCCCTGCCATTCGGTATGGAATTTTTTTGTCGTGGATGGTAGGAGGACTAGGGCCCAGTCACCCTCCTCCAATCTCCTCCATCTCTTCCCCTTGTCGTAACACGTCTTCTGCTTGACCTGGTTTTTCTCCAGTTGGGAATAGGCCAGCTCTCTGATTTTCCCCAGGGTATTCTTCAAAGCTTGGCTGTAGTCGAGAAGACTCCTGACATCGCCCTGTTGGTCGGATTCCCATACCTCTTTAGTCATTTCCAGCAGACTCCGTGGTTGCCGACCGTATAACATCTCGAACGAGGAGCAACCGAGGCTGCTTTGTCGTTGTCCTCTGATCACGTATAAGGCCAAGGGGAGGATTCGGTCCCATTCACTCCCGTTCACTGACAACATTTTCTTCATGGTTGTCTTGAGGGTACCGTTGTATCGCTCCACCAGTCCGTCCGTTTGAGGGTGATACACTGAGGTCCGGATCTGGTGGAGATTCAGCAGCGCACACACCTCCTTCATAAGTCTGGACATGAACGGGGTGCCCTGGTCGGTGATCACTTCCTTCGGAAAACCGACCCTTGAAAACAGGTCCAGAAAACGTTCAGCTATGGCCTTGGTGGTTGGGGCTCGGAGCGGAAAGGCCTCTGGGAACCGTGTCGCATAGTCAACTATGACAAGAGCGTACATGTTGCCTCTCTTTGTTTTCGGAAGTGGACCGATAAGGTCCATGGCGACCCACTCAAATGGCACCCCTATTATAGGCAGCGGCTGCAGGGGTACGGCCGGGGGACGGGTGGTATTCTTTTTCTGGCATATGTTGCAGGCCTGGCAATGGTTTTTGAGGTCTTTGTACACCCCTGGCCAATAGAAGTAGCGTAAGACGTTCTGAGTAGTTTTCTCCGTTCCGGAGTGTCCGGCTAACAAGTGAGTATGTGAATAGTACATGATTTGTTCCCTGAAGTCTTGTGGGACCAGCAACTGCGGAGCGTCTGTGGGGTTCCCCTGTCTATACAGTAGGTCGTTTTGGATCAGAAAACGAGGGTACCTGACAGGGTTGTCGTCCTGTGTGTGATGGGCTTGTTCCTAGGCGTTGTAGAGACTGGCGTCATTTGCCTGCGCGAATTTAAAGCTCCGATCCGTAACCCATGGATCGGCGGTTATCATGGCGGTTGCCGGCCCGTCCTTGTTCTCTTTTTGTAGGGTTTTCCCGAAGGTCTCTAAAAAATGGGGATTGTCCGTCCCTATGATGATCTCCTCCGGTAGAGTCTCTAACACCCCCACTTTCACCGCTATCGTCTTTGCGTCGGGCATTAGAAGGGGAATGTATGCAACCGGATATGATTTTACGTCCCCATGGACGCATTTGATGTGTACCAGAGTATCGGGCACGACCTGTCCCTCTCTCACCAGGGACCCCTGTACTACCGACTGTTTACAGCCGGAGTCTAATAGTGCTTTAGCCCTTGTCCCGTTCACCCAAACACTTACATAAAAGGCACCTCCTAACTCCGCTGAATACATGATGGGTTTCGGAAGGTAGCAGACCTCCATCGGCTCTTCAGGAGGGGCTCTTCGCTGGGGACACATCCAGGCTATGTGGCCCCATAACCCACACTCGAAGCACTGCGGCCCCTTGAACAGCGGTCCCTCGGGTTTAGTTGGTCTCAGTGGCTGGATGTTGGACAGGGGACGGAACGGCTGGACCCCAGGTGGGGGGTCGGGTAGTCTTTGCAAACCGGGGTGGTGGTCGGTTCGGTTTTTCCAGTTCCATCGGAAGGGTCTTTGGTTGGGCCCTGGAAAAGGTAGTCGCCATTTCCATCGCCTGAACGGTAGTCAGATTCGAATGCTGTCTCAGCCATTTTTGGGTGGCGTATGGGAGGGCTTCTAGATATTGCTCCAGATATATTTTGTCCATTATTTCTTCTTTGGTGCTCGTTAGGGGAGTCAGCCGTTTGTCGGCCGCCATCTTCATCCTGAAAAACAGTGTTTTGGGGTTATCTCCAGGCGTCCCCCGTTCCTTCCTGAAACGAACCCTGTAAGCTTCGCTATCCATCCCCAGATGGTCCAATATGATGGCTTTAATTTGGCCGTAGGAGGTCTGTCCCCCGGGGTTGGCCACTTGATAGGCCGCCTGTGCTTCATTGGTCAGGAGAGGAGCAAGGAAGAACGGCCATTTCTCAACCGGCCACCCACAGGCCAACGCCACCCTCTCAAAGTTGGTCAAAAATGCGTCTGGATCGTCCCCAGGGATATATTTTTGCAGTGATATACCTGACGGCGTGGGATGCATAGCTCTGGGCTCTCTAAGGGCCGGACTAGCGGTGTCCCCCATTATTTTCTGTAGACCCTCCATCTGTGAGGCTACCGTGTTTCTGAATGTCTCTCTGTCCGCCTGGGCGGCCGTGAGCTGTTGTTCTACAGCCCATCCTAACTGTTCTTGGCCTTTTACCAAGGTCTGTAGCAATTCTTCCATCTTGGGTTGACAGATGGTTAGTTGGGTGCTCGCATTCTCCACCACTTGTGGCGGGACCAAAGGAAACGAATACTCTGTACGTGCAGGTAAGGCAGGTTTTATTGCTATTAACAAGCGCTTGCGCTGCTGAGGAGGATTGCGATAGTATGGCAGAGGCGCTTCGGTGCTTCTTCTCACAGGTGAACTCTTCTCTTTCCTTATCTCACTCCCGGGTCTTCCTCCCTTGCTTGGAACTCTGGGTCCTGTAGTCCCGTCCGTCTTGACAGGCGGTGTCACCAAGCCGGATATGTAAGGAAGAGAAGAGAATACGTCTTAGGCAGACGTTCCGGGTTGCCAAGACAGTGTGGGAAGGGTAAGTGAGGGGAAACACACGTGCAGCACAGCAAACAGCGAAGTGGCGGCGTGCAGTAGGAAAGGGGCACAGTGAAGGGAGAACGAGTAACGGGTGCACTACGGAGGTTTTAAGCCTCGTCTACCCGCCCAGCCCACGATACGATCCCGTACCTGGGTTAGCCACACTTCCCTTGAAGTGTGGCTGGGCGAAGCGCCGTGTCGGTGGCCTCCTGGCTCAGCTACAGCTGGGCTCGCCTCTTCCGCCGTCCGCTCTTCTCCTTCACTCTCGACCACGGGTCCGTCCTCTTGGTTCGCTTCTTCCTCGTCCTTCTTCCTCCTCACTCCAACTCCTCCGGGTGATGAACACACCCCCGTCTCCGGCATCTCTACTTTTATTTCCGGGTCCATGGCCGGCCAGGGGGCGTGGTCCGCGACGTCCTCAGTCCACTTAAAGTAACAGTACCCGTCCTCTTCTCTCGTGCTGACCTCCTCCCCAGGCGCTGCCCCAGTCCAGTCCACCGGCCGCTGTAGGGATGATAAAGAGGTGAGCACGGATGTAGTGACAGGGGGGAGATGCCCTCGTGATAGGGACCCCGCCCTCATGCCACACGTGGCAAGAAAAGGCGCCAAACAATCTAATGTCTGCGAGGTCTGTCGACACCTTACAGGGCGGGAGTAAACATTGATAATAGCCACCTTTGAGAAGTTGGTAAGGGAGAAATTAATACATAAAATGTCTGGGGAATGAGTTTCTATCAGCTTAACTGCACAACCAAGGTGTACACCAACCCACATACTCAAACCTCCCGATGGTCTTCCCCTAGGCCCTTGTGTAGCTGCTTTACAATGGTGGTGTAGTGTGTTTATCTAGGGAACTGTATCGATACTCCAATTTCTGACCCTTGTCCGATTATAAATCACGAATATCCATACAACGGCACAGAAACCAGTTTCATAAATTAGTCATAGCGCATGCTGTCACATTAAGAAAGCACTATTCCTCCAGCCCCCTAGAAAGCACACCGAGTTCTCTAAACAAACCAAGCCTCCAGCAAACCTGGGAAATCCCCGCTGCTATTGTTTTGATTTCGTTCGAGAACTCCTGTAAAGAATGTAAGAACAACCAGTTCTTAATTGACGTCTTATGTCCATCCTTACGTCAAACCCGGCACCTCTCAGGTATAAATATACCGACACTGCCCTAAGTAAACACACGGTGGTGATGAGCTTGGAGCAGAGACTACTTGCCGGAGAGCCCAGCTGATGCATGAGCCCACGGACGCTGCCCCTCCCCTTTTGACGCGCTGAGGAAAAACGCTGCCTTTTCTCTTGCCGAGGAATCCAGCCTCCAGATTTTCCAGCTTGCCCTCGCGGGTAACTGGGATACCGAGTCCTGAGAAAGAGATACCAGCCCTCCTGCCTTCTAAATCCCAGGTACTGAACTGACTAACCCCTTACAGAGAATTCTTGAGTCAGACTCTTGGCAAAACAAACTTAACTTAAACTGCTACTTACTTACTCCCTCCCATGTATTAGGCTTAGGTCAGGTACACCGGGGTAGGCGTAGTTAGAAGCACCAGTTGAGTACGATTAGTCAATGTATATATGTATGTATATCTTTTATCCATTTTAAAGTAACATATGGCTAAGAAACCATATCAATGCTTTTACAGTATTATTTTATAATCCTGCTTTTACTGTATGCATTTTACTTAACCATCAGTATTACAATTGTAGCGATTCATTTCTCTTGTATGAGAAAAGAGACTGATCAATAAATAACACCTTTTATTGAAAACGCCCGTCTCTTCTTTTCTCTACAATCTGGTGAAACTAAGTATGCACGTATTGACTGAGTAAAATAGCTGTCTTTTGTTTTCACACAACTCTAGAGATATACTCTTGATCAGGGAGAGCAAAGTTGTCATGTTCTATGGTTGTCAGAAACTAAATCCCTTCTTGTCTATCCAGGGAGGTTAAACTCCTCCTCGCCTATTCGAGAAAGTTTCTAGTGAACTCTGAGCTAGCTGGCACACAACACTTAAGTCTAATATCGTCAGTACAAGACCTAGTTAACCTCTGTCCTACGTCTATACTATTGAAGATATTATTCCAATGCGCAGAGCCTATTGGGATAATAGGAACTACACTACATGGCGCCCAACGTTTGGTAAGGCGATAAATCTAACGCAAGGCATTAGAGTAACTCAGTCGTGCTTTTTCACACAGACCCTTTCTCCCATAAATACCCCAAAGACGTCTGGAGTGGGTCAAAGGTTAAAAATCTGCCAAACTTAGTAGGAGGAGACTCCTATGTATGTTTTTTTGGTTTATTCAACGTTGAAGGATACAGTGTTCCAAAATATTGTGCACCTAATCTTTGTTTCCTTGGAAACCTGATCTGCAACAAAAACCTTTCTGTCAATAAAAATGTCAGAAACTGAAGAAGAGAGGTAGACAGCTAGAATAGCAGCTCAACTCCTAGCGGAAGACACAAGTCTCCTACAGCAAGACCCGGATGCAATACTCATCCCGGTCAGCATAAGAAACACTATAACACTTAAACTTATAGAAAATGGACTAACACCAAGAGGTGGTACAGTCATATTCGTAATTGAGGCACACGAATATTGGCAGACAGAGGTATTCTATTCATGGATAAACTTTCCAGCAGCAAACTCTGTTACAAAAGAGTTCCACTATTATAAAATAGAGGAACCTCCGGATGACTACACTCCTTTCGAGGAGGTGGAAATCCCATTAAAATACCAAGAGCACCTGCTCTGGTTTAAAGGCGCCCTAAAACATAATAATCACATCACCAGGCTCGGTCCACTAGGTAGACCAGGAGCAACGTGGCCGGTTCTAGCCAGCTACACACCACATCCCGACATTGAAAAATATCAATACCAGAACTTTTGGTACAGTTAAAACAACTGATTAAAATACATAGACAATTAGTCCAATATGTAATGCGGACTTCAACAGTCCAACCAGCTATTAAAATTCCACAGCTGACCCCTCATCAGGGGAACACAAATAAAATCACACCACAGAACATACAGTCATGTCTAGGTAAAGTACCCGCAAAACGGGAACAAATTCCATTCTGGTTAGCACAAAAAATCACTCGTATAGAGGCGGTATTTCCGGATACTACCCCTACTGAGAAACACAGAATTCTGACTATCTGCCTTCCAATGGGGATCACACCACATGTGGAGGACTGTGACACTTGGGGCACAGTCTTTGCTTCCATTTACACAAAAACACATGGTGTTCCGTCCATGGCGGTAATACCTGATGTGCTAAAACAGATTCAAAATGAATACGGTCCAGAACCTGCTTTAACTCTGGGTATGATATTACTGAAAGACTTCAAGCAGGTCTCAGCTGTATTGTTATCCAACATAAAAGGAGAAGCAGCATCTGTGGCGATCCGCCAGAAGTTGAAAGAAACAGATATAGCAGAACAACCATTTGAACTTGCCAGAATCATAGAAAAATCCTATGAAGAACTAGGAGGAGATAGTTTGGGTGGGAAACCAGTGAAACCCCAACTAACTGAAAATCCTGAAAAGGTATTTATTAAAAATAATCTAACAGCTCCAAAAAAGAACTGGGATGGAAATAAACAATCCACTCCCAAAGAAAAAAGATTCCAGTCCAGAGGAAGGTCTCCTCGGCGGAGAGAGAGATCTCCGGACCAAGGACACAAGTCTCCCCAGAGGGAGCCCTCTGAGAAAAAATACAACCTTAGAAATAGGGATAATTTGAAGAAACCTGATAGATATCAAGATATTGATACACGTCCCTCTCGATCTTTTCAGACTTCCTCGCAGAAATCGGAAAGAAGAGGACGGTCAGAACAAAGGGAAGAGCACTTCAAGTCCAAAGACAAGGAACCTGCTCATCAAAGTAAAAAGTTACAATTTCCAAAGAAGAAGGTAGCCAGTATTAAAGTAATCAAACATGCCGAGGATCCTGAGGACACAGCTGAAAAACGGAGAGTGGGCTCAGACAATGCTAGACAGCGCAGCAGAAGTAAGCATAGCTCGCAAGATCCTGATGAATCATCTGGAGACAGTGGACACGAATGAATACATTCAGGTGGAAACTGCAGACACCAGAGTTAGCAAACCTCATAAAATATATGAAATAACATTACGTATAGAGGGAGATAAGACTAGGAAAATAAGGGGTCTATTTTGGGATAATCTCTCCAAAGGCTATGACATCCTTTTAGCTGAAAAAGACTGGCCACCGGAGTTTGTCAGGGAGTGCCCTCATGGCGAAGAAATGATTATGCCTGCCTTCTCAAATCACATTCCAATTCATAAAAAATATACACTTGCAAGAAAGTGGGCAGTAGCCCAAGCTCCTGCATTATATAAAAACCATGTGGGATGGGATGAGGACTCTTTTCCTCACAAAATCCAGTTAAAATCTCAACCAACTGCACAAAGGCAGTACCCAATTAAGCAAGAAGCAAAAAAACAGGTCAGGGAGATCTTAGATCAACTTGAATACCAGGGGGTGATTGAAACATGCACCTCACAAATGAACAATCCTTTGTTTCCTGTCTCTAAACCAGATGATTCATATCGTCTAGTTTTGGACTACAGACACCTAAACTCATGTTGCAAAACTTTTGCAGTACAAAACTCACACAGTGCAGCACTAATGAATAGCATAGTGCGCAAAAAATACAAAACAACATTAGACATCTCTAATGGATTCTTTTGTCAAAATATAGCACCTGAAAGCAGATATTTGACCGCTTTCTCAATAAATGGCTTGCAGAAAAATTTCTGTCGTTTGCCACGGGGGTTCAAGAACAGCCCAGGATTATTCTCAGCGAGAGTAACAGAGTTACTACAAATATATGATGATGAGGCATTATCTTATGTCGATGACATCTATCTAACAGATGATGACTTGGATACTCACTTGAAAAGAGTGAACACCATAATACTTGGGTTCGCAGCAGAGGGTTACAAATTCAACTTCAAGAAGTCAAGAATTGCCCATCTGACTGTCCTGTTTTTAGGATATGAATTATCAAGGGAAGGCAAAAGCCTGGCAGACAATTTCCTAGAGAAATGTGCCGTAATCCAAGCACCAAGAACGCTGAAAAACTTACAATCAATTCTAGGTTTCCTGAATTTCGGTAGAACGTACATTATAAATTATGCAGAAAGGGTTAAACCTCTCTATGACCTAATAAGACCAGATTTTTAAAACAATCAATTGAACTCAAAAACACACAGAAATTTTGAGATCATTGCAAACAGATATGTTAGCTAAAACAAAATTGCAAACACGTGATAACACACGCAACCTTGTAATTCGGGTCATCCCAGGAAGATGCGGATTCACATACCTGACCTCTAATGAGGGAGAAACGGTACCAATAGCATACAAATCACATTTGTACACAAAAGCTGAAATAAAATTTATCCCAACGGAAAAAATTCTAACCGCGCTACAGACTGCTGTAGCGAAAGAAAGATCCCTAGAACAAGGTAAACGAATAATCATCGTTACACCAATACCAGCCCTAGAGGCGGTAACAAAGGCAAGCATTTCAAATACTAAAGCATTACATCCGAGATGGATACAGTGGGTTAATTCTCTTGCTGCAACAGACGTGGTATACGAATTTGATCCTAATTTAAAAACACAAGAATTTCTCCAATATGAATTTGAATGTCCTCTGCCGACCAAAATCCTGCCTCTAGAACACTACGGCTGTATAATATATACAGACGGATCAGCACAGCCCGCAGTTGGGGGTAAACAAGCTTACAGTGCTGCGTGCGCGATCGTTAAAGGTCACTGGCACGGAGGAAAATTTAGACCACTGGTCACTAAAACACAATCTCTAGGAGATTGTGCAGCTCAGCGAGCAGAACTACTAGCATTTAAGATGGCGCTTGAAATTCCCCACACTCATAGTGTGCGATTCATATTATTGCGTGCAGTCTTATAATGAATACTTGCAGATCTGGGTTGAGTGTTTCAAAGACGCAAAAGGTGGCACAATCAAGCACAAAACGCTTTGGGAACAAGTAGTTCTTTTACAAAAGGAACTACAAAAGACTCACGTGATACATACACTGAGTCATCAGCGTGATGAGGTTCCCGCTGCAGGGAATTCATTGGCTGAGACAGCCAAAGCGGAAGCAACTAAATCGGCTCCCGTAGCTACAAAAAAGCGTTCAGGAAAATACGTTGACGGGGAAATACGTTGACGGGGAAACCATGCTGGCGGTGAAAACGTCATCAAAAGGCGACTGCTCAGCGCTACCCATCACCTATCCACTCAATTATACATACATAATCGATGCAAACTCCGTTCCTTTTGCTCGAATCCCTGGAGTGGGGGATAGGGTAATTCCAAACAGGAACAGGAGAGGCTTCTTAATACAAGAAGCACATATGGGATTAGGTTTAAGGCATCAGATGATCAAAGAATCTTTGACAGAAATAAAATCAGAATACTGGTGGCCGGGGATGAGCGTGGATAATCACAAATTTGAAAAAAATTGTGAAAACTGCAACAGAGATCGCAGTGGCGAACCGGCCGAGGTAGTGCCAGAACACATAATAGAAAGCATAAAGCGATCTATTCGCATGATTAAACAAGAAACATGCGTCCCAATGTATATTATTTAAGACTATCATCACTTAAAATGTAGACCCCAGCTCTCGGCTGACGTCTGAACTGTTATAAAAAGATTTGCGACTCTATAATGGCATATACGCAATTGGCATGCTACATTCTGACCATTGCCCTGCTTTTAGCTCTCGAGCTTATGGGGGGGGCATGGCCAGCATGGGCATTGCATTGCGGGACTCTTATCACTTCCTTCCTGAGGGAAACGGGATGGTGTAAAGAAAAAACCAAGGCATAGAGCAATCTATAACGGCAAAGGTATTAGGTTCGGGAGCTGGGTGGGTCAAACATTTAATAAGTGTCCAACGTAGTCCTAATAATCTGCCAAGAAATTCTCTGAGAGGTCTCAGTCCGTACGAACTATTGTTTGGGACTAGAATGTTAATCCAGGACCTCGATAGTCAAACTTCAGTGGTTAAAGAGAAATGCTTTGATATCAAAGATCGTTTGGCTATTTTACAGGACTTAAATGAAACAAGAAAAGACCTGAGCAACATAAAGTTTAAACAACAGCCAACAACCACTGAAGAGAAACCACCTGTCCCAGCAAGGCCTGTCTGGATTCCAAAAATCGGGGATCTGGTCAGAGAGAAAATAACGGTGAAGAAGGAATTTGGGCCTTCTTACAGAAAGGCAGTACCTGTCTTAGCTATCAACGGAACAAGATCAGTTGTACTACCGCCCCTTGCTGGTAAAAAGGAGAACCGAGTTGTATCCATCGACCTGGTTAAACCACAATCATGTGGCCGATAATAAGTAGTAGGCCAAGTGGACTCCCAAGAAATAGCAGAACACCAAAATTTGCTACAAACACAGAGGTTCAAACTGAGAGACTAATCACATTTGATAAACCTACAGTGAATCAACAAGGACTATGCAACAAAGCCATGGAACTTAAACCTCTTGAAACCCACATCACAATTATGCATCAAGAAACACCAGTCTACAATGATGTAAGCACAGACTATGCTAATGAAACAAAGCAAATTCCAAAAACAAAAAGGAATCCAGAAGCAATTGAAACAATTGACAGAACTGCATCAGGCTATTTCAGCAACTTCGATGATTTTTCTGAGGATCCGAGCGAACCTAAGGAACTGCCAACACCATCAAAGACTTTTAAAGACAAAGCAAAAGAACTCTTTCATCAACTACAAGAAACGTATCCGATTTCTCCATGGATTGAATTTTGGGTGGCACAAGGTGTATTTGTCCTCATACTTTGGCTCATCCTGGTACTATACTTGGGTCATTTCATTGAGGGAAAATATGTTACAATGGACACAGCAAGTCAGAATATCAACTTGGTCCTAAAACCACACAAGTCTTCACACATCGAGAAAAGAGAAATTTCTTCAGTAAACTTCACAGCCAATCCTATACCCGGTGGGGTAGCATGGGACAAAACTGATTACGAAATCTATGGCCCTGTCGAGCTCCTGAAGTATCCTCATCAATTCAAGATTTCATTAAGTGACTTTGTAAAACCGAGCACATTCGCTGATGATTGGGACTTTGAAAGTATTAATGATATGATGTCAGATCTAGTGATGTCAGCTAAATTTACAGAACATGATTATTTACAGGGTTCATCTAATTATGACCAGATGTACTGTTACAACCACTATGGTAACCATTATCTGCATAAATCTGCTCAACCTAGAAATGTTTTTAATTATAACCAATGGGAACATTGTGCAACTCCACCAAAAGGCAGTTCGAAAACATTTTATGAAAAATTTCCATATTTCTCAGGGTTTAACACAAGTAATGCAGAAACGTTTTATTTCAAACTGTTAAATAAGACAGGAATGAAAACCATGCTTACAAATACAAAATTAATCTATTCAGAGACATTTTTTGACAAAATGAATACATTCGGTTTTGATTTCTGGAACAATAACATTGAAACGAAAACAATCTGGGGTACAAGAGATTGGCAGGTCAAAGGTATAGAATCATTGTTTAGAGCCTGCATGATCCCAGAACAAATTATATTCTTGAATGACACAATTCAACAGACAACCTGTTTTGGCCTAGCTAAAATTAAAGACTTAAACAAACCGTCTATTCCAAAACCAACACCTGACAGTAATAACACTACAGATGATGAGATAGACGTATCCCATATTTTAAACCAAAACAGAACACATCCCGATTGGAAAAAATGGTTGATCTGGCCCACAGACACAAATAACTGTCAAGATAGATTCCTGAACAAAAAACAGGGGTTCACATTAACCAGGCCAGACCCTAGATACTCCCAGCGACAACATCCAGGGATTGTAACTACATACAGTGTAGGAAAACTCTGCCTCGAATGGCTACGAACATCCACACTGGCAGAAATTAAGCAACACTTGACTTTACTTAAAGAAGGTGCTGACTTGCGTGATTTCCTTATGGGACCACGCAAACAGCATCAAAAACGTTTCATAGCGGCCTCTATATATGCAGCTTACAACGAAGCTTGGAAATACATGCATTGTTATCAACAAATTGCCCCCTACACTTCGCAGAAATACTAAGCGAAATCTTAAATATTTCTGATACAAATGGTATTGCGAGTGTATTTAAGACCGTTTTTTCGGGACTGTTGACTCCATTCAAAGCAGTCCTGGGAATATTTCCTCATTTCGTCCATTCTGTCTTTGGCGGACTTCCACTCCTGTTGGGACTCGTAGCAGGCATCTTATTTTTGCTACTCCTGCTTCGTTATGGCAAGCCATGTCACAGACAAGACTCCAGCAACAATGGAAGAAACGATCCTAGCTATACGCTATCGGGACCGCATAACTAAAGTCCTTGGATTAGCCCGGCTAAGAGATCTGAATATGACCTGGTTTCTTTCGTTCAGACCCATATGGCAGAATTGTGTCTTACCTGTATTGAGATGCATGCTATGCGGCGAGGAATGCGTGTTGGACACATGTCTTACACTACAATCAGAAGTACCATTGGATACAGATACTTTGTTGGGTCCAGTAAAGGCTCATGCATTGTGCTGTCCCCAGCGGCTACCTATCCTGATGACGGCATTCGTGGAGACTTCACCACTACGATTGAATGGTAGTGAAGTACAGGATGAAAGCAGCATCAACCAGGTACGGCCTTCTGTAAGCAATGCTGATCAAAACATCACTGAAAGCGAACATGCGCACGACTGCATGGTAGCGACATTTTCCAACTTGGTCGAACTTTCACCTGAGGCAGTAAACTGTTTTTTTGAAAATCTGTCTGAAATGATGTTTTCACCAGAACAGAGAGAGTGACTATAAGCAAACGTGCACACAGCGTTCCCTGAACTCTGAATTTGGCCTTCGGTTTTAAAAACAAAGCTACTGACAATTTTTTCCTTCTTCCCCTGAAAACGAAAACTTTTTTCCCAAATCCAAAATATTTACTTTTTGGCACTTATCTTCTGCTTAAAGTAGAACTATTCTTAGAGAACAGAGCTTCTAGTTTTAGGAACTCTAGAGACAATACATTACCTCAGCCTCTAGCGTATTTACAAGTAATTGTGTTTATATGTGATGGAGTGGTCTCGCACTTTTTGCTTCTGTATTAAGAGCCATTTCATGTGTTATTTTCGCAAATCATTCATGCTGAGATAAATTGTGCATCCCTTTTTTGAATGATTACACTGCTTGAATGCATACAGTACCTATACTCATTTTCGTGTATTTCGAATATGCCTATTTTCAAATGCAAAAAATGTATTTTGGGGTGGTTCGGTATACACATGCACTATTAGTTATGTTTACTATTGATTAGGTTAGTAAATATGGACATGAATTTGTGGAGTGGGTGTAGTGTGTTTATCTAGGGACCTGTATCGATACTCCAATTTCTGACCCTTGTCCGGTTATAAATCACTAATATCCATACAACGGCACAGAAACCAGTTTCATAAATTAGTCATAGCGCATGCTGTCACATTAAGCAAGCACTATTCCTCCAGCCCCCTAGAAAGCACACCGAGTTCTCTAAACAAACCAAGCCTCCAGCAAACCTGGGAAATCCCCGCTGCTATTGTTTTGATTTCGTTCGAGAACTCCTGTAAAGAATGTAAGAACGACCAGTTCTTAATTGACGTCTTATGTCCATCCTTACGTCAAACCCGGCACCTCTCAGGTATAAATATACCGACACTGCCCTAAGTAAACACACGGTGGTGATGAGCTTGGAGCAGCGACTACTTGCCGGAGAGCCCAGCTGATGCGAGAGCCCACGGACGCTGCCCCTCCCCTTTTGACGCGCTGAGGAAAAACGCTGCCTTTCCTCTTGCCGAGGAATCCAGCCTCCAGCGTTTCCAGCTTGCCCTCGCGGGTAACTGGGATACCGAGTCCTGAGAAAGAGATACCAGCCCTCCTGCCTTCTAAATCCCAGGTACTGAACTGACTAACCCCTTACAGAGAATTCTTGAGTCAGACTCTTGGCAAAACAAACTTAACTTAAACTGCTACTTACTTACTCCCTCCCATGTATTAGGCTTAGGTCAGGTACACCGGGGTAGGTGTAGTTAGAAGCACCAGTTGAGTACGATTAGTCAATGTATATATGTATGTATATCTTTTATCCATTTTAAAGTAACATATGGCTAAGAAACCACATCAATGCTTTTACAGTATTATTTTATAATCCTGCTTTTACTGTATGCATTTTACTTAACCATCAGTATTACAATTGTAGCGATTCATTTCTCTTGTATGAGAAAAGAGACTGATCAACATATAACACCTTTTATTGAAAACGCCCGTCTCTTCTTTTCTCTACAATCTGGTGAAACTAAGTATGCACGTATTGACTGAGTAAAATAGCTGTCTTTTGTTTTCACACGACTCTAGAGATATACTCTTGATCAGGGAGAGCAAAGTTGTCATGTTCTATGGTTGTCAGAAACTAAATCCCTTCTTGTCTATCCAGGGAGGTTAAACTCTTCCTCGCCTATTCGAGAAAGTTTCTAGTGAACTCTGAGCTAGCTGGCACACAAAACTTAAGTCTAATATCGTCAGTAGAAGACCTAGTTAACCTCTGTCCTACGTCTATACTATTGAAGATATTATTCCAATGCGCAGAGCCTATTGGGATAATAGGAACTACACTACAGTGGCATACCCCGCTCTATGCAGAGATTTCAGGGCCCAGGTCTCCTAGAATAAACAGATCTCATGGGTGTCAATAAATTCGCCCCTGTCTGGAAGATCCATTTTAGCATTTAAACAGGCTATATTCCAGGACAACATATTTAAACCTTGTGGTGTTACTACCTTGATGTTCTGCATAGCTGTGTTAAGCTCCCCTAACTCACTAGTCTCAAGTGAATTCTCCTTCTCATAATCACCAATAATTTCAACAGTGGCCTTAATAAAGCTGTCTACATTCCCTATGGCATGTGCTGGTTCTAAGAAGACATTAGTCATCAACAGTGGCTGATCACAAACCACAGCTCCCTGGGGCCCTTGAGCTTCATTATCCTGCAGTATGATAGTAGGATCTCCCTGTTTAGATGTAATGAGTGGGATCCCCTTTCAACCAGGGATGATAGTGTTGACCTCCTGTGTATCATCAATGATTCCCATAAGGGGTTCTTTGCGCATTATTTTCCTACATCGGATCGATATCTGAACATTAGTCTCGACCCCATCATTATTTGCAGCAGGACCTTTGTCTTTGGCTCTAAAAATTGAGTGACATACATAAATAAGAAAGAAGTATACCACGAAAACAAACAAGGAAAGAGTGCTCCGAATTACAACCACTACCACACCGGGTGGCCAGACTGGCAAAGAAAATGGGGAACACAGCAAAAGGAAGAAGAAAGGATAAACACTAACAACCAAACAAAAGTAAGCAACGGGTGACTAGCACCCAAACAGATAGCAAGCAAGGGGTGAATTACACTCAACCAAGATGATAATACACCCAACCAGAAAGCATGCAAAAGGTGAATGACACCCAACCAGAAAGCGCACAATGGGTGGCATACACCCAACCATAAAGTAAAGGATATCTACACCCCAGAGAAGTAAGGGAAAATCTCCAAGCAGAAGACGCAAAGAAGAGAGTGGTCTAGATGGACTGCTCCCCACAAAAGATAACTGGTGCAGACTCACCTAAAATGAGACCACGCAGGAAAGAAAATGAAGAGAAATGCACATCCAACCTGTAATACACAAGAGAAAAAAAAATGCATAGTAAAAGTAGATCAAGTAAAGGATCAAAAGATAGCCACTGACCACCAAAGAGAAAGAAAAACGAAAAACCTGCAAATCAGGAAAGATACATGTTAACAGTACTGTCATATGTAAATGTCAATGTAGTAAAAACACACTATTATGAATTAACTTAAAGCAGGAATATCAGAAATATAATGGCAGCACCATAAGAAACAAAAGAGCATCAACACATTGTATAATTAGAGAAACATTAAATAACATAAGTGAAATGGCAAGAAATAGTGACAGAGAGAAAATACAGGTATGAGAAGAAACAGAAAAATGCATAAAAGAAAAATGCATAATAGTAAAACACCGTAGTAATTGGAGCCAAATAAGATAACAGGTTGCTTGAGTACCCAGTATAACCTAAAGTTCAGCACTTAAAGGAGAAGCAAGTAGGAAACTGTAAAGAGTCTTTAATCTGAAGGTATTAAGACTGCGAACAGTAAAATAAATGTCCCCGAAGTACGTCACACAAATAAGGCTCGACAGACGTAAAAGTGGGAAGTAAGTACCCTTATTACTGACAAACAGATAGAACACGATGGGTGTTCAACGTGGCATCCCAGAAGGGACATGGCAAACAAAAAGCAGAAAACGATGTAGGACCAACAGGTCGCAGCTTCCCAGAAAGTATTCACAAAGTACTCCAAGATCCGCTTTATTGGAATTTACACCTGGTTGGCAGATGGCTGAAGCAGGTTGGACCCTACAATGTTGTTCGTAAGCCCAGAGTTATCTTGATGGCTACAATCGCAAAATGGTGACACGCCAGTGACGTTGCACTGGGTGGCTCAAGGCACGTTACAGCACACAAGTGTCCCACAACATATAGCAAGCCCCATAGCAATGATGACGGAAGAAAAGAGGTTCCACGCGACTCGAAGCAGAAGGTAAGATCGCATGTGCAAAGCTTGACTCGTGGCTCATTTTGAAAAGACTGCACGTGCTGCAACGGCCCAGACTCCCAACTGGTCTAGATTTAAAACAAAACGGCAGACATAAATAGACTCACGTAGAAACTGAGTGGCCTGTGTGCTTGCGATATCCATGCATGACGGTAGCAAACATATTCCCACTGAACATCGCATCAAAGGGCATTGTAGCAAAGCTGCACTCAGTTCACAATATATAAATCATGCCCACCTGTACCCAGCTGCATGTCATGGTTTATTGCTTGCCTCAAAACAAAATCAATATACAGTACCAGAACAAAAAGCACCATTATCGTGCAGCAATTCTCAGCAGTCACTGTTCACCACAACACAGTAGCTGCATGATGAGGCAGTTGGCTCAAACTATTTCAGTTCAATTTATGCCCAGTCGGTGGGTTGTTTGGTGTGGTGCCTCTTTTAGTAGATGCCAGGTCCACACCTTGCTAGGAAAAATCTGAAGGTTTGTCTCTTGATGAAGTGGATGTGGCCAGATGCAGGAAGCATACGCCCTGTCAATGGGCTGTCCGGTGAATCTGGACACTGGTGGGCCGGGAGGGCATCAAAATCCTTAGCTAGGTTCTTTTTTAAGTAGAATCTTGAATAAAAGTTCCTTATGAAGCCTGAAGTAAATCCTCACACACAGTTTTAATCCAACTTGTCGCCAATTTATGTTGTGTCGTAGTAAGGAGTTCCAATAGACGTGGTTAGGTTATAGATGTATACGTTTATTGTTCTTAAATTTTAAGTATGTTTCCCAGTAAAAATGTAAATAAGGCCCCACCAGGAGCAGCCTCCCTGTTGTTCAGCCCAGGATCCAACTAGCACTCCACCTCAGAGCAATCCACGCATTCCAATGGCATCACCAGCCGCACCAACATTCTACCCAACACATTCACACTGGCTGAGCAGCAGAGGCAGATAAACAGGGAAGATGCATAGTATAAAACCTTAGATATAAAAATTTGCCCTCAGCCTTTCTAAAGGATTGGAGTCTTAGAATGATGTACACAAAGTATAAATGTTAAATGACACCCACATGAATGTGTAGAGTTGGCTAAATGAATGACATCCGTTTTCAAAGCAGATTACAAAAGAATGAAAATTCATTGACTAGATATGAACCAGAACAATGGGGACCTTCCCCTACCAGTATAATTGCAAGGGTGGCTGATCACCTTACATGCTAACATAGTAAGGTACTTTCCCCGATTACTTTCTAGCAATCTTAATTGTTCTGATTGTTACTGTTCCCCATCAAATTCTTTATCGTTGAGGGTAATCCAAACCTACATGCAGCTGACCTTCAAAGATTCAACTGGGGTGAATGCCCGTGACGAGATGGAGAAAAATAGGAGGAACATTCAATGTGCTAACATTCACACATTTTACAGACAGAGCCTAAAAATTGCGAAAATCGGGTAGGATGCGCTATATTAAAATTAATATTACACTTGGCGCATACGAAAAGGAAGGTTACAGGCCCGTGACAACGCGAAAATAATTATCCGATATCTCATCACCAAACCATTCAAGCGTGCCACACCTTCACTGGCGGGTTCGCCCCTAAGAGTTGCCGGGAAGACATGGGGTTTGATCGGAGTAAACGTGACAACTCCTCGAGGGCGCCCAAGGAGCAAGTGCTTGTTTGCAGTCAGTCGTAAACTCAGCTGCAAGTGCGTGTTTGTTGACTGGAGAGATGGACGGGTCATGAGGTTTCACTCACCGGTCACCTAGGTTCCAGCTGCGCTTAGAGAGGGAGGGAGTCGGCTTTACCCGTCGCCTCCCACTGAAAAGGATATAGCCTCGGGTGACGGGCAGTTCACACGCTTTCCCGCGCATCCTGACTCAGGTGAGTGCCCTCCGGTCCTGGCAAGCATCTAAACTTGGGGCCTCTGAAACAGGGAGACTTTCCGGAAGGAATGGGCGAGCCAAAGTTTTAAAGGTGTTTGGGTCTGCAAGTGTTTTACGCTTTGTTGCAAGTCCTGCGATTGCTCCTACGCGTCTACTTGTCACTCCACAGCAGCCCCAGTTCCCGCTAAAGCGTTTTCCAGCGGCTCCACCCTATTTGTTGGCGGTCACTGCTCCGCTAAACATTTCCCCTCTCCCGCGTCTGTTCAAGTTTCCGTGGTTGTCAGTGAACGTGCTCTCCGCCTCACACTTCCAAGGCTGCGGTTATTGAATCTACGGTGTTAGTGTTCCCTAGAATGCATCGACCTGTGAGCGGTGCCTGTGGGGTGCGGCCTCGATGTTCACTTAAGTGAGGCCCACGGCTTTAAGTGGGCCGGGTCCCGTAGGTGCTCGGCACCGGCAGTTCTATAAAGCAGGAGCTCAAACGGGTACCTCAGTTTAGCTATCACCCTCGGGGGGAAAAATAATACATTTTAACTCTGCAGCAGTGCCATTCTTCCCTGCCTGTGATGTAACTTCTAAGAGACTAATTATAGTTGATTCACAGTCTCCTCATTTCAGAACTGAAGCATTTTCAATATTCCATGCAAGGAACCCCTAGTTGTTGCTTATGTATCTTATGCAACAAACAGCCACTGACAAAGCCTATAGTCCTGGCTTGTTGTAGGTGTTATGCTACTTGTTGTATTATATATTTGGATGCGATGACAGGAACCGCAACATACCAGTGAATGGCACACTTAATTACATCGGCCACACCCATTTGAGACACCACCCCCCCCCCTCCAGATTTGTCATCCCACTTTAATCCCTGGTGAGGGCTTAAAAGTGTGGCTAGTGATAATTCACTTCAACTCTGTGTGAGCAGCACGTCACCTGCTCGGTGCAATGTGCCTAGAAAGTTCACATTACCCGGATGGAAAGGAACTTGGCATTTTCTCGGGTTTTTTTAAATTTATTTTTATTTAATGCGATTTTATATAGCACGGACATTACCCGAAAGTGTCAGAGCTTTACATAAGAACCAGTTGCGATACATAAGGATTTAGGATTACATGAGTTACATAAAAGATACAAACCGAAAAAAATAGCAAATGTACAAGTGGTAAAGTCACACAAGGAAGAGATACAAGCTGAAAAAATTGCACATGTACAAGTTGTAGAGTCACAGAAGGAAGAGATACAGAAAAGGGATAAACTCTAAGAGTCACATAGGAATGGTAGAGAGTACAAAGGTCTACTGCATATACTAGTGATTAGAGTTATCTCTATATACATAGGGATGGGATACGAGTAGATATACTCTAAGAGTCACATAGGAATGGTAGAGAGTACAGGTCTACTACATATACTGGTGGTTAGAGTTTTCTCTATATTCATGTATATACAAATATTAGCATTTCTCAGGCCAAGATCAAAAAAAAAAACCAGGAGATCAGAGTTCCATTAAGGGGGTAAGAGGGGGGACGCAGTCACAGCACCAAGGGAGGGTGGGAGGGATACAAGGGTATGAAGAAAAGGCAATTCAGAGGATCATCAAGGGGGAAAAGGGTAAAGGACAAGGGAATGGACAAGATGGCGGGTCAGAGTCCAGAGAAAAGAGGCCGAGATCAGCTGCAAAATGGCGGGCAGGACAAAAGTAGAGAAGTCCATGAGTGACCCAGTGAGTTCTTAAGCTGCAACAGTCAAGGGAAACCGCTGGGTCCTCGATGCCGTAACAGTGGTCGGACCTTCCACTGGGCCCCCCACATGCTAGTCCGGCCGATTATCCTGTTCCCAACACCTTCGGGACACGACCCTGCACCGGCCTCCCTGCACAATGGTCCGGCGGTTGATCTCATACCCTGGACCTTCGGGACACGACCCCTGGTTTCACTGTGTTGATTCTCCAGAAGCGCCCCAGAGATGACGGCGTCCTATCGTCATCGGAGCACTGTGGCAGGCTCTGGAGAACGGCTGGAGGTGGAGATAAATTGCGATATTCCGGTGATGTGTTGGTGAGCCCTGAGCTCTGTCTCGTTGAAAATATCGCACTGAGACTCGCCGAGCCCATCGCCTTTGAGTCTGCAGTTTCCGTTTCGGCAGGGATGCAGGGTCGAGGCATTGTCGTACCCTGCGGCGACCCGGAACAAAGTCCCCTGGTTCTTGGAACGCAATTGCTGGGACAGAGCTGTGCTGGGACGGAGACAGCATTTCAGCGTGGCACGCAATATCTGAAGCAATCTGGCAGCCGGTGCAGGAGATGCTCCGGGGCCCAGGCTGCAGCGGGCTCGGGGGGGCTGCTGGGCGGGCTGAGTGTGGCTCCATCCTTGGGGGGGGGATGATGTCTCCGGTGGGGGCTCGCGGGGGGGGGGGGGTAAGCGCCTGCGGTCCTGGAAAGGAAATCGTTCCAAGTTAACCAAGACCTGTTACAAAATAAACAACCGTGTATTTAATGTAACCCCAGTGGAGCAAGCTTCAGTTTTTTTTTATTTTTTTATTTTATTGAGACCAGACAATAAACAATACTTATATAGCAGTATTAGTTATTAATACAGAATGAAATAGAAAGTCGTTAAACAAATTTAGGCAAGTAACAAGGCAAAAAAAAATTCCTAACAATTTGAGACTAGAGGAAGCAAAACAGAGACCGAAGAAAATAATTAATGATAGTACGGTTGAATATTGCTTTTCCTTTATCCAACCCATTCCGCCACTGGTGCCCAAATCCTAGTTGCCAGTTGCTGCCGCCTCCCCCCTCTACATGAAAAAACAGAGAATTCTAGCCGATGTATAGCTAACCGTCTTGCACGCCACAGCACAAATGTTGGTGCTTCCGGAGAAAGCCACTGAGAAGTTATGCATAGATGGACCTGCAACATGGCAATAAATATGAGGGCTAGCTCATTTAAGGTGTTGCTGCCAACTAGTGTGTTACCAACCTCCACCCCAAAAATCACAAGTGCCGGAGACATAATACATCTGATCTTGAGTGTAACATTGATAAAGCGCTCGATATCCACAAGAAACCCTCAGAGGGATGGACAAGAATAGAACATATGTATTGCATCCGCAGCCAGCAGTCCACATCGTGCACAGGCATTGCCCTTCATGGCACCCCATTTTGCTATCTCAGCAGGTGTGTAATATAAATCTAACATTGCCATATAGCTTTGAGTCTTAAGTGAGCCTGAAACAATAACCTGACTGGCGAGTTCCAACACCGGGGTTAGATCGATACCGGCCCTTCCTAATTTAGCTTCCCACTTAACACTTTGGGCTGTCAGATCATCCGGAAGTGTTGAAACTAAATATTGATACAATATACCTATTCTACTTTTCTTCTGGATCAATTCAATAAATGGAACTTTCTCCAGCATAGCAGGAGTTTTCTTCAAGTATTTTTGAATAAAGCTTTGGATCTGTTAATACTTAAAAAAATCACGTGGAGATAACTGAAATGTATCCCTAATATCGCTGTAGGATAGGACTACTCCGTCCTCGACCATATCACCCAGCCCATAAATACCTTTGCTTTGCCATCTATGCATAACATGATCCTGAAAGATGCTAGGGAAAATTACAGTAGCTTTAAAAGGCGTATATAAATTTATATTTGGAATAACTAATTTCCTCCTGATCAACCGCCAAATAGTACATGCAGCGAACAAGACTTTAAAGTGGGTTCTCTTGTAGTAACTGGGTTAGAGGACCTCGAGTAAAATACCTTTTGCAGCGGACCCCAACCCGATCTCAAAAATAGTTTGACTATTACTTATTGGTAGATTCGCTTTATCTCCACAAAGCAATACGCCCATTGCTTGTAACATTGCAGCCCAATAATACATAACAAGTCTTGGAACCGACCAACCCCCTCGATCACGGGGAAGACGCATCCATTTGGCTGCCCTACGTGAATGCCTATAACCCCACAAAAACCTTTTACAGACCCTATCTGCCTTTGTCAAACTTATTTGGGAAATCAAAAGAGGGATGGTCCTAAATAAATATAAAAACTTAAGGAGGACTAACCTTTTAATGACGCTACAGCGTCCATATAGAGATAGATGCAGGTTATCTAGTCGTTCTAATTTAGAGTTTACA
This sequence comes from Lissotriton helveticus, assembly GCF_964261635.1. Taxonomy (NCBI): domain Eukaryota; kingdom Metazoa; phylum Chordata; class Amphibia; order Caudata; family Salamandridae; genus Lissotriton; species Lissotriton helveticus. The sequence continues at coordinate 258,950,964 of NC_136072.1, forward strand.
TCATCTCTTACCGGGAGGATATTTAAATCCGGTATAGTATCCACCGCAGAGGTTATACGCACACCTAAATACGTGGCATCCGGAACAACTGGGGCATCTGACATTGGCATGCCCGGAGTCTGAACCACCTGGGTCTTTGAAACATTGAGCTTATAGCCCGATACTGCCCCAAAGTGCCCGGCTAAATCCTTAAGTTCCCTAAAAGCAGATGAAACGTCTGATGTTATGATAAATATATCATCTGCATACGCTAACAGATTATACAATGTATTACCAGCTCTTATCGGTATTATACCCTGGTTAGCCTCAATTTTGGAAAGGAAGGGGTCTTTATACAGGGCAAACAGCAGGGGTGAACAGGGACACCCCTGTCGTGTGCCTCTAGTGATGGGGAAAGAGCCTGTCTGCTGGCCAGAAATGCGAAGTTGCGCTCTTGGAGAGATATACATTGCAGAATTTGCCTGTATGAATTCTTTTGGAAATCTCTTCCACTTCAAGACGGCCCACATGAAGCCCCAGGAGACCCTGTCGAACGCCTTTTCGGCGTCCAACAGGATCAACCCGAGGGGAGAATTAGTAGCATGGGCCCAGTCCAGTAATGCAATGGAACGTCTAACATGGTCAGCTGTATCCCTGCCCGGTATGAATCCATGCTGATGCACAGAGACCAGAGGGGTGATCACCTGCACAAGTCGGCCGGCCATTATTTTTGAGTAAATTTTGGAATCGCTATTAATTAAAGAAATCAGCCGGAATAAAGATGGCAATAACTCAGGTTTACCCTTTTTTTAAATAACATAACTATGGTTGCATTTTGCCATGATTCTGGTACTATACCCCTCTGGGCTGCTCTTAATACCTCAAGAAAGATCTGGCCAATTTCAGCTAAGAACACCTTATAAAATTCTAATGGGACTGCGTCAGGGCCGCTAGCCTTGCCATTAGCCAAAGATTTTACTGCGATTTCAGCCTTCTCCCATTGAATGGGGGTGGCCAGGAATTCAGCCTGTTCAGGAGAAATAACGGCAGTTGCAAGATCCGCTAAGAAGTCCTCCGCGGCCCTCTCTACATTAAGCCTAGAAATATCCTCTCGATATAAGAGGGAGTAGAAGTCCAGAAAAACTTCATTAACCTTTTCCTGGGTATCATGTATAACTCCACGTTCATCTTTAATTTTTACCACCTGACTCTGAACACTTCGCTGGTGGAGTCGCTTGGCCAGGACCCTGCCCGAGTTCTCCCCACACTCAAACATCTCTGTACGATATTGTAGATACTTTGACGCAAGATCGTGACCGAGAGACTCCTGCAGCCGAGCATTAAGGATCGCCACCTTTTGAAGGCAGGAGACTATATCATTCCCATCCTTGTTATTTAAAGTCAGTTCAATTTCTGCATCCCTAAGCTCTTTAACCCCGATACGCATCTGCTCTTGTTCTAAATTCCAGCTATAAGAAGAGAAGCTTTTAGTCTCGCCCCTTAGTCCAGCTTTCATCGTGTCCCAAACCACTTGATCTGTGGAAGAGCCCCTATTGATATTCAGAAATTGGACGACCCATTTTTTAATATGTGAACAGTACCCCTCGTCAAATAACCGCTTCCTTTCAAACGTCCAGTCTCTAGGTGGTTTCCTAATTCGTGGCCAAGGACATTCAGCGATGTAAATGTATTGCGACTTATATAGCGCACGTATCACCCGAAGGCATCAAGGCGCTTGCTTAGGGAACCCGTCCTGGTATTCCCCTGTGAGATACCCCGGCAGGGTATCCACAAGGTGAAAGCCAGGCATCCCGCCGCGAGGGGCCGTAGTGGAGATTAAGCAAGCTATTGGTTATGGTCCGAGAGGAGCCGCGGTAAACAAAAAATAACACTAGCAGCTGCAACCTAACATTTTTCTTTAGGGGGTATAGAATAGAACGTAAATCCATCCTTTGTTTTGTTATGGAGAAACCATAAATCAACAAGACCATGTTCCTGAAGAAGAGCCTGAAGAGCTCTAAAGACTTTTGGTTTTCTCCCCACATAAATGTGAGCACTGGCGAGATCAAGATCACTTAACATATTAATATTCATATCTCCACAGAAAAGAAGTGGACTGGGCCAAGTTGCCAATTCAACATCTAAATATTTGAATACTTCTGGGTCATCTAAATTCGACCCGTATACGTTACAAATTGTTAGCAATTTACCACCTATGCGCAATTCCGCTATAGCCCACCTACCCATTCTATCCCCCCAGTGTCCTTTTGCATATACCAACACCACTCTAAATAAATAGTGACCCCTCTGATCATAGATGTCTGTTTAGAACAGACTAGCAGCTCGAACCCAGGCAGCCTTAAACACTCCAGCTTCCCCCATGGAATGTGTGTCTCCTGTATACAAAGTTTATCTACACACATAGTATTAACAATTTTAGAGAAAAGAGCCCGCTTTTTAGCATCATTAAGGCCACAAATATTCCAAGTACCTATAACTAGTTTATCCTGCCCCATCAAAGCGTAACAAAATAAAATATAGATAAGCTTTCCTCAGCCTATATGATATACTGTAGTACCTGCCTACCATTATATGACCACTCTGTACTGCCAATTCTGCAAAATGTCTCAAATTTTTTTGTTTTTAAAGCAACCCCACTGGCCCACCCCCACCCCTTACCGCCCCCTGCGGCTCCCCCACCCCTCCCCCCACACCCCCAAAAAGAGGCTTAAGGACACTGTCCTCAGTGATGTTGAGGTGCAACAACCGTTCCCCCACCCCATCAAATTCCCTACCGCACACATATTGCGCACTCTCACCCCGTATCGAACACGATTTCTAACTCCTCTTAACAATGTTAAATCACTTTGGGTACCAAATCTTGATCAAGAATCCCTAGAAACTATAAATTGCAAAGCTAGAGAGAAACCCAACAATGAAAGTTTCATAAGAGAGAAAAAAATGAAAGAAATAATAGCAAAGCAGTTTCTCCTATACTCCCTATGCTTATAAGCAGTTACGACTGCCATCAATATCTCCCATGGAATTTTTTTTCACGCGAGTGAAGTACCCAATTATATCGAAAACCTAAATCGAGAAGTACATACCATTGTAAAGAGAGATACACTAAATGATATTTTAACAAACAACAAACGTTGTGATTAACCCTACCCACCACCCAAAATTCATGATATCTTAAAGACAAATAACAGTTCTCGTTATCTAACTCCTAAACTAAGAAGCCCATTTTTTTTTTTCCAAACATTTTTGAGCATTTTTTAGCCTTTTTAACCTTTTTTTTTGTCGGCTCTGATAAGTAGTCCTGCGCCATCCTGCCGGATGTAAAAAACCTTGTTTGGCCATTAATAATGACCTTTAGTTTGGAGGGATTGAGCAGAAAAACTCGGGCTCCTATTGCTTGAAAAGGAGCAAATAATTTCTGCATTTGCCATCGTTCGTTAACAGTTGTTGGACAGAAATCTGGGCGAACAAAAAACTCACACCCCATGCCAGTTCGTTTTTTGCCAGGTCTTGCTAAGTCATAAAGAGCTTCTCGCAGCAAATAGTTATTTAAACAAATCAAAATTGCCCTTGGGTGTGAGTATTGGTCACCCTGTCTATCTCTCCCACGCTGTCGCACCGTAAACGGGAACCTGTGAGCACGAATTACTTCCTTTTCCCAATTCCATGAAGTCAATTCTGGGAACGCCTCCTTAAACAACTGAACAACAAACTTACGCGGATCGAACCCCTCTCTTATTTCTGCAATTCCTAACACACGTAAATTATTACGGCGTGATCTATTCTCCAAGTCTGAGCTTCCAGTTCACTTCCGCTTTTGAATTCTGTAAGAACTCTACTGCAGTTTGTTGCTTCGCCAGCGTGTCTTCTGCAGAGGATACTCTCTCCTCTACTTCCACCACACGTGATGTTACTTCAGCATATGTTTTTATTAACCGCCGTACGGTATTCTGTAATTTCCTTACAGCGCCTTGCGTTCGCTGCCCCTCCATTTTTGTTTCGCTACGATGTGTCATAAGAGTCTTATAGATCAGGGCAAGCGTAATTGAATCCTCTTCCAGCTCTTCGTCCAAGTTAATCTGCACAAGGGGCTGTGCTCGATCACGCTGTACTCCTTCACTAATATTCTTTATTCTCTTCACCGTATCTTGGGACTGAGACTGTTCAGGGTCTGCACCTTCTTCATCGTCCTGGAGGTCCCCCCAGTCCCCCAAATTGCTGGCGCTATCCAATTCATAATCCTTGTCAGACAGGTGTAAGTCGGACATTGAGTAAAATGTTCCATCTGTCTCGGATTCAAGCCCCTTATCCAATGCCACAGTAGAAAGCTCCACATTTGAACCAGACTGATAAATAACATCTTCTACAGCCATTGCAGAAGTGATTGCTTCTGTCTGGACCGGATTCCTTTTTATCGCTGAAAAGCCCTCTTCACTACCAGCTCTCATAGTATGATTTTTGCCGATAAGCTCATTAGTCTGCTCCAAGTTCTCTTTCAGCCTGGTACCCCGCTTTTTATCAAAAATCGCTGCGACTGCAACTGTTTTTTGTTTAATAGGTGTCTCTTGAGTCTGATGGACTGCTGAGTCTCTATAATGGCTCTGTAGAGCTCCTAGCGCACCTTGCCCCCCTTGCACTTGTAGTTGTGAATCAACCACTGAACCAGCCACTGGTCCAGACTGCGTTTTCACATTTTGGGCATTGTTTTCACCTCCCACTCCTGCTCCTTTGGCCAGACTAGCCGAGCTGCTTTCAGCGCAAGCTATAGTTGACTTGCAGGCCGCCCCTCTCATTTTAGTTTCGTTGCCACTTGGATCAGAATGAGTGCTCTGCTCCCCGCTAATTGAGGTCCCAGCCGGCGTCTCAGTCGCTGCCCCAGCTTTGTTCCTCGCGTTGCCCCTTCCCTTCGGCGCCATCCTGACGTCCAACAAAGTCTCTTACTATTGCAGATTACAATCTTATATGAAATACAAGAGGGACCTTGGTTACAGCCCAGCGCAAAAAAGTACTCTGCTCTCTAGATTCTTTAGAGCCCCTTTTACCTTTAATACTTCAATGCTTCAAGGGTGTTTCAGAAAGACGCCACAAACACTCGGCTCCTCGGCAAGGATCTTCGGTGCATTCCATAGAATACTGGGCTGGGAAGATGTTGCAACAAAGTTTCTAACTCATTTAACTCGACAGATAAGCCGAGCCAAGCACAATATGCAGCCGCTCGACAAGAAATCCAGAGGCGACGGGGTAGTGAAGCGAGGTTTTTTTTCCAGCACACGGGACCTGAGCAGTCACTCCCTCGGGGCGCCACACTCGCAAGGTCGGTCAATTGCAGCCAGCTGAGGCCGCTGATACCGCTCTCTCCAGACACCACGAGGAACGCCTGAAGCGGCAAGCACAGGAGCCTTTCCGATGCTGAAAGGGCGCTGATCCCACGAAGCACCATTAGTTTTTGAATCGGTTGCAGTCCGTCCAAGACACGGAGGAAGTCGGCAGCTGGAGCAGGTAAGATAGCAGGCGGGAAGAATAGGGAAATCGCCGCTGGTAGGGAATTTGAATGGGGTCATCGGCGCAGCACCTCACACGGCCACAGTTGCGGCCGCCATCTTGCCGGATAGCGTGGAGCAAGCTTCTGGCACGGTTTCCTAATCGTCTTTCGCTTTAATTCACCAGCTCCTCGTTTCTTTATTCGCTCCTCATTTTTATTTTTTCATTTACATTTTTTTTAATTGGGTTTTTATGACCGACATATATAACGGTTCACATTTAGACATTTTGCGTTGTCCATAACGTACTCTCTTGGATGTACCACTAAAGCTATTTCGCCTTTTCCCGTACCCGTATTTTGTTCTACCGTGTCCTCTCATCTGTTGTGTATATTTATTTTACATATTTTCTTAATTTATATGTATAGTGCCTGCACTGTGAGAAACACATTGAGGGCAAGCCACTGAAAGCTCCAGCCAGGTAGCTGGCTGCAGCTCAGCTTGGGGTATTCTTGGGCCCTCGAGCCCAAAACACGCTGAGCTTTAATGTGGCTCTAACCGATGCCCCAAGAACTAAAGACAAAACGTTGACTTTTGATGTAAGATGGGAGACGGAAATAGATGCCCTTATAGTGGCCAAACTGTACAATGTGAAACGACAACAAACTGTGAATAGGTCCTGGCTTCCTCATTTACAAATTGTGTGGTCTGAGGCCAACATTTTATTTAGCCAATCCTTTTTCTTAACTATCACACTTGCGAACAGTTTCAGATATGAGCTCATGATGTGCTCTTCACAAAAGCCCCTTAAATTTGATTTGATAGACTAGACTATAATCATGGCAACTGGAATTGCGTGGCAGGAAAGGGCTTTAACACAGCCCATTTTTTAATAGTATTACTTCATTATTTTGAACTTTTTACACAGGTTAACACTGTCTAGACATTCGGTGCACCTCATTAGTACCAGTTTAATGCCAAATATAGCAATAACAGCCAAAAGGTGGCCAGTGAACATTTCCAAAAGGACTTCCACTGCACGGCAACATGTGCGGCTGTATTATTAGTAACTTTTAAACCATTTGAGCTAGAAACATTTTTTTGCTTTTGTTAAAACCTGCAGGTTATGCAGCACATGATGGATTATGTGGCAAATGCAGCAAATCTATAAATATGCGAAATCTCCGCGGTCACTCAATCGCATAATTCCAGTCGCCCTGACTCTAATATTGCTCCAAGAATCTATGCCACACTTGGAGAATACAGGACAATTGAATAGCCTCTTGGGAACAGATGTACTAACCAAATTGCTATTTGAAAATCGCAATTCCCAATGTGTTAAATTTAATTTGTCTCTTTTAGTGGGTCGCAAATTGACTTACCTCATTAATATTAATTAAATAGGTCACAATTTGTGACCTACTGGGAATCGCAGCCTTGATAGATATTGGCCTGCAAGGGTCTGCAGACCAACATGTCTGAAATTGTTTTTTAATAAAGCAGACTTTTTATTTTATTACATTTTTATTAAATGCATCCCCTTTCCATTAAAGGAACCAAGACTGCTTTTAAAAATAAATGTATTTATTTTTTGTTTAAGAGGCTGTGGTCCCATGAAACTTTTTTTTTTTATTCCCCCCCCTTATTTCCACTAGCAAAGGGGATCCTTTTCCAATTGTGAATGGGTTAGCAATACATAGTAGTTAAAATTTTGCGACCGGATTTTGGTTGCAAAATATTAATACATGCAATGCTAATTTGGTATTTGGAAGGAACGCCCTAAACACAACCCTTCCATATACCGAATAGGATTTGGTTCGCAAACACAAATTGCTTTTTGGTTACAAGATACAGAATCATAGTTTGGTCTTAATACATTTAAAAAAACATTTATGCAGTTGCAAACTGCCCCATTCTGTGAATAGGGCTGTTTGCTACTTCAAAAATGCATTGTAAATCTGGTCCCAAGTTTACTTATAAAATTTGTGTTAGAGGGGAGAGTTGGGCGCAATTGTTTCTAAATTCACGTTTAAAAGCAATCACTTCTCGGACACCCACTAGGAGGGACCCAGGGGAGCAGCGCGCGAGCCGGTCTTCCCCTGGGTGGTTCGCGCAGGGAAATGGCCACAGGTGAAAGGGGATTGGGGTAATGAGGCGCACACAGGAAAGGCACTAATAAGGGTGAGAAAGGCGGAAAAGGAACTGTGCTCAAGGGAGGTGGGTGGCGGAGGTTAGTTTTTGTCCCATTCATCCGTCTGACTTTAGCCTGCTGGGGATGCATTTCCAGGGTGAGTGATATGTAGATAAAGTGCTGCCCATGGGGTGCTCAGTATCCTGTACATTATTCGAAACATTCAGCACGTTTTTACAGTGGCAGTTTAATTACTGCAGTGGTCATAAGCTTGTTTGTCACTATTTGGATTATTTTTTTGTTCATTGGTGTTCACAATACAGAGCAGTGTCGGATGGCGTTGCAAGCTTTTCAGGCCATGACTCAGGAACTTGGTGTGCCTTTGGCCCATGACAAGACGGAAGGGCCCAGTACCACCTTGACTTTTTTGGGGATAGAGATTGACTCTTTGACAATGGTAGCACGACTGCCTGCAGATAAGGTGCAGGACATTCAGCCTTTTTGTCTTCAGTGGTGGAGGAGCGTAAGCTAGAGCTCAGGAAAGTGCAGAAGTTGTTGGGCTACCTGAATTTCGCTGGTAGGGTGTTCGTGCTGGAAGAACATTCTGTAGGAGGCTTGGGATGTCATTGTCTGGGGCTTATCTCCCACACCATAGAGTGCGCATTTCAGCAGCAGTCAGGGCGGATCTGTACATCTGACTCCCCTTTCTCAAGGATTTCAATGGAGTATCTTTGTTTTTTACGGACGAAGATATGATCTGGCAAGTGCAGGTTTACACCGATGCTTCCGGTGCGAGAGGCTTTGGCATTTTCTGGGAGGGACGCTGGTGTGCGGAAAGTTGGCCTTTACACTGGCAGCGTCCGGGTCACAGTATTGCCTTTTTGGAGTGGTTTCCACTGTTGGTTGCTTTATATGTCTGGGGCGAGGAATTTCAGAACAGTTTTGTTTAATGTGGACAACCTGGCGGTGGTTGAGTTCATTATCAAGGGCCAAGGATTTGAGTGAGGTTGCTCCGTGCATTCATGCTCAGGTGTTTACAGCTGAATATTGTTTCAAAACGCGACATATTCCAGGAGTCAATAATTGTATAGCAGACGCTCTCTTGGTTGCAGTGGGAGGAATTCTGCAGGCTGGCTCCTGGGGCAGAGATCTACAAAACACATATCCCACAGTGCGTCTGGGCATGGGGGGGATTGAGGATTGTCCAGTTGGTAGAAAAATCTGTGGCTGAATCTACAAGAAGAAGTTATCTGCAAGCCTGGAATGAATTCTTGAGCTATGGTAACAAGTTTCCTGCACATGGGGGGGTTTCTGAGAAACAGGTTTTGTTAGGTTTTGTTTTGCACCTGTTAGACAAGGGTCTTTAGCACACGACTATCTCTGGCAAAATGGCCGGTATTTCTTTTATAGGCAGCTGAGATGGGGGAGGGATCCTGTGGGTGGGATTTTGGTGAAAAAGGTGTTGAAAGGGTTGGGTAGGGTACAAGCTGTTTCTAAACAGTTGCGGTAGCCAGTGACATTTGGTTTGCTTAAAAGGATGTTTCTGCAGTTGTCCTCGTGCTGCTATGATGCGTTTGAGTGTGGGAAGTTTCAATTATGTTTTTTGTGGTTGTGTTTTGGGGCCTTCAGGGCTTCTGAGTTACTGGGTTTGAGGAACAGGGTTGGAATAAACAGCGATTAGGTTTTTGTGGAGGGAAACAGGCTGAGACTATGGTTGAGGGCTTCCTTGACTGACCAGTTGGGTAGGGGACGATGGGTTTTCTTGGGAAGGAGTGGTTTGGAATATTGTTGTCCGGTCACGGAATAGGAGGTTTTTCGGGCCTCTTCTTTTTTTTTTTTTTTTTTTTTTCTCTCTCTCTCCTGGGGACATTTTTTGTCACGCACAAGGAAGTCCGATTTCTATTGCTCAATTGCTGGCTGTTTTGCGGAAGGTGTTGCTGTGTTTGGGGGGAAATCCACTGCATTTTGGAACACACTCTTTTCGCATTGGTGCTGCAACGGAGGCGGCAAGATTGGGGTGGGATTGGTCAGACATATGCCGAATTGGGAGATGGAAGTCCAAATGTTGCAAAAAGTATGTTAGGAAATGACTTCAGGATTTCTCTTTTCTTGTTAATACTTATTTTCCTGCCTAGGTTCGTTGCAAAGGATGGTTAATGGTAAAAGGACCACTTGGATTGTAGGACACTCCTTTGTTAAATGGGCCGCTGTTTAAGCTGAAACACTCCGAAGAACCGACAGACGACTCCACTCTAAATCGGCTTGGCAACAAGCTGAAATGATGGGCCAAGCGGATTTGCTTGCCCCTGTGTGACCGACCACATACCCGACGGCGGCACAATCTATACTTCATAGATCCACTGGACACAAAGGAAGTACTCCCTTTACGTCCACGTATATTATTTGACACCCGACTAGGACCGGGTTGGAATTATCACTGGTCCGACCATACTGCCCGCAGCCCTAATTCCGACAGCCCTGAAGAGTCACGGGTCTACCCCGCTTTTTGAGGAAACACGTGTTGGCTGGTTTTCGTGTATAAACAAACTCTGTCAATGGATATAATAAACAAGGAAAGAAACAACTAAAGTGAAGTCTGATCTTATCCTTCCATCAAAAGATACACAACCAACCGTTGAACATACTTAGGTTGTGTGCGCTTGACCTTGCATACAGAAGGCAGAGCTCCTCTCCCCCTTCTCTCCCAGAGAACAGGGTTATCTCTGATCAAGCAGCACCAACAACTACTAGCTACAAAAATTACCTTATACCCACTATCTGTTGAGCGCCGTGCTATTTCTGAATATTGTGATAACCCTACGCTGAACTGTGTTTTGCGGAAGGTGTTGCTGTATTTGGGGGGAAATCCACTGCATTTTGGAACACTCTTTTCGCATTGGTGCTGCAACGGAGGCGGCAAGATTGGGGTGGGATTGGTCAGACATACGCCGAATTGGGAGATGGAAGTCCAAATGTTGCAAAAAGTATGTTAGGAAATGACTTCAGGATTTCTCTTTTCTTGTTAATACTTATTTTTCTGCCTAGGTTCGTTGCAAAGGATGGTTAATGGTAAAAGGACCACTTGGATTGTAGGACACTCCTTTGTTAAATGGGCCGCTGTTTAAGCTGAACAGATTTGTGGGAGATCACTTGGACTGAAAAGTGTTACCCATGAGGTGATCTGGAATGATAAAGGAGGGATGCGTTGGGGGGGGGGGGGGGGGGGGGTTGTTTTCTTTGTTGTCAGAGATGTGCGTTAACAGTGGGGCCCTCCGGATCTGCTGGTCATTCACCTCTGAGAGAACAATCTCGTGGAGCTGTCTGGCCTGACTTTGATCAAAATAATGAAAATGGATCTGAGTGTCATCAAGGAAACATGGGTGAGCACCATGATTATTTGGACGGAATTCGTACCGTGGCTGCATTGGAGAGGAGCAAGAAACCACGCAGCTTTGGAAAAAGCGAGGAGGAATCTTAATAGAGATATGCAAATTTTCTGTGAGTGGTCGGGGGTTCACATTTTAGCGCACAATAATATACAGCTTACTGTAGGTCATCTTTTCAGGGACGATGGGGTCCACCTGTCGCAAATGGGGCAAGCATTCTATTTGCTGGAATTGCGTGATCTGATTGCCAAGGTATGGAACAAAACTTTGTGGTGCTCTCCTAGACGGGCATGAAGGTTCTCCAGTGGTGGGACAGGAAAACTCTGCTCTGTTTTCCTGGTTAGCGGTTTTCTGGGGGGTGGGCAGCCTGGAGCGGGTTTGTCCATCCTCAGAGGGCAGGAAAAGGAAATGAGGGGGGATAGCAGCACAAGTCAGTCTCTTCTGTGTTTGGTTGGGTTAGCTTGGTGGGGGTTCATCTTTCATAGGGATAAGATAAGTGTGGGGGTTTGGTAAAATGAATCAAGATGTTTTTGGAAAAGATTTTATTTGCACCTGTCCTAATAAAGTGGCCTTTCTTGCTAAATAAAGAATTTGTGGACAGTGAGTTATTGCGCGAGGAGGGACTCAGGGGAGCCGCGCGTGAGCCGGTCTTCCCCTGGGTGGTTTGCGCAGGGAAATGGCGTCCAGCGCCGGGACCCCTGCCTGTTTTTTACGTTGTAGCTACTCGAGGGACCAATTGCTAACGATGAGGGCAGACCCGTGCAGCTGCACAGAAGCCCTATCCCCGAAGGTGTCGTCTGTGCCATTGTACTGTAAGTACTTTCAATGGGGTAGCCGGGGCAGTGCAAATTCTCCCTCAGGCCCACTAGGTGCTCACCAACTCATGAACAACATATATAGCAGCGATCCAGTTTCTGGGAGAGAGGGGTCCTTGTCGAATGAGAACAATAAGCAGCTGCCGGCCCAGCTCAAATGCATCCTGTTAAATACTCGCTCCATGGTGAAACATAAATTTCAGTTGGAATGCCTCATCCAGGTAGAGGACCCGGATGTTGTCTTTCTAACGGAGACGTGGGCCACTGATAATAGCGATCCAGATTGGAATATTGCAATCCCATCGGGTTTTGTGGTAGCAAACCTAGACAGAAAGATTGGGAAGGGCGGAGGAATTGCCATAATCTATTGGTCATGTTATTCACTCCGTTTTACTACAGAGGCCATTAGTGGCTCTGAAGCAATGGCTTTTTCTATTAAACGTAATAACTCGGTCGCCTTGGCTGGCACCTTAATTTAGACCACCAGGTATCGGAACCACTTTTGTGTCAGCTATACGAAAGTACTTGGAATCCTGCTTGGACTCCGATTATTATACTATCTTGGGTGACCTCCATTTCCATCTAGAGGATAATAATAACAATGATACGAATCATCTTCTGGATGTATTTGCAGCATATAGCTTTAAACAAATCATCCCCGAACCCACACACATAGCGGGACATGTACTGGACGCAATTTGCACTAATGATCCTAGGATCCGGGTGGAAAGGGTTGTTCCACTCCCCTGGTCGGATCACTGTGCAGTGCATTTCACTGCGACAATCATAGCAGACGCTAATAGATGGAATTTAGGGCCCCAAGTCAAATATCATCGTGCCTGGAAAGCTGTTAACAAACAGGATCTTCTGCTTGCAATTGAAGAGGAGCCGGAGTTATATACGGATGCAAACTCGGCTGCAGCTCATTTCCAGGACTGGTTTAATAGAACAGCCAATAGAGCTGCTCCAGAAAGAGTGTTGTACTCTAAACCTAGGAAGCCATCTTCGCCCTGGTACTCCGCTTATCTAAAACGGGCCAAGATTAAATGCAGGCAGCAAGAACGACTGTGGAGAGTGGATTATGAACTCTCTCAAAAAACAGCGTACTGTGCAGTGCTTGAGGAGTTTAAGAACCTCATCATTCACTTAAAATAGTTGTATTTCACGAACAAGATACAAGGGGCAATCAACTCCTCTAAAGATATTTTTCAAACTGTGGCTTATCTCCTGAAATGCCCCAGAGATGAAACCTATACCCCTGACCAAAAATGTATTGATGAATTAGCCTCTCACTTCCAAGACAAGGTGCAGTTGGTATACAGGGGTTTTTCCAACACGCATAGTGACATCATTTCAGACAACACGTTGACCACAACCGTTCAGAATGGTCTAGCACACTTTTCTATCCTGTCAGTAGATAGGGTAGTAGAACTGTTACTACAAACCAAATCTGACTCCCCGATAGATCCCTGCCCGCCGCACATTCTGCATACTATCCCAGAGGAAATCAGCACTCGCTAGCCCCGGTATTAAATCTTGCCGTATCCTCTGGTATCTACCCCACTCAGTGGAAGAAGCCCTGTATCCGTCCTCTGTTAAAAAAAAAAAAAAACAACGTTGGACCCTACTGATGTAAAAAGCTATAGGCCTATCTCCTGTCTGCCCTGTCCGTCCTGGCCAAGATCTTAGAGAAGTCTATGAATATAGAACTCACCTCATTCCTAGAAACTAATGGCCTCTTTGACATTACTGAACATGGTTTCCGTTCAAAACATTCCACGGAGACGGCCCTCCTAATGGCAACTGAAGAGGTCCGAAGGGTAATAGATGCGGGTGGAAGAGCTATTCTGGTTCTGCTCGACCTAACCGCAGCATTTGACACGGTAAACCATGTGGTCCTAATAGAGATTTAAGGAAATTGGCATTACCGGCACAGCACTCAATCTACTCACCTCCTTTCTTACTATGAGAGAACAAGCTATCGTTTGGGATGGTCTTAAGTCAGCTGACTTTTCTCTCCCAGGTGGAGTCCCGCAGGGCTCGGCCCTATCCCCTACCTGCTTTAATATCTGTCACTCCACTGGCAAAACTGATGCACACTTTTGGACTCAGACTGGTGTCATATGTGGACGACACGCAGTTGATCGTGTCCGTACAAGAGTCAGTGGCGGAAACTGTAGGGAATTTTTCCAATTGTATATCAACTTTGATGACTTGGATGAGCACCAATTTCTTAAAGCTCAACGTGGATAAGACCGCGGTGCTGGAGTTTGGGCAGAAGGAGTCCATCTGGAACCAGCTGTGGTGGCCCTTAACAGCAGGTGCCTGCCCCTCGCCAGTTAGCAAGGCAAAAAACCTGGGTTTCATTTAGGCCAAGGCTTCTCAGATTAACAAAGTGGTTTCGGCCTGTTTTTTCACCCTGAAGAGTCTGAAGAAAATCCTGCCATTCATCCCGTTCAATCTGAGAAAGACGGTGATAATAGCATCAATACTGTCAAGAATAGATTACTGCAATGCACTGTACCTTGGAGCGAACACTGGCCAGCTGGCCAAACTTCAGACAATCCAAAACGCGGCAATCAGAGTTCTGCTACATCTGCCCAAACACCATCCCACGTCTGAAGCAAATGTGCAGCTTCACTGGCTTCCAGTGAGGAGTCGTGTTGACTTCAAAGCTCTCTGCTTGGTACATAAGGCATTGTTCGGAGGTGGTGCAGATGCAATGAGCCCCTTTTCACTTTCTATGTACCCACCCGCTCTGAGATCCGCCTCCCTGGGTCTGGTCAATACTTTCAAGCTCAAAAGGGCTAGATGGGGCGGCAAACACTTCTCTCATCTAGCCGCAAAGCTGTGGAACACGCTCCCTACACCTCTTAGGCTGATACCCAACCATCAGCTTTTCCGTAAGCATATCAAGACCTGGCTTTTTGGACGTTTGTTGTAATGTCGCTATTGTCCCTCACATTACACAGCGCCAAGACACCTCGGCATTAGTGTGCTCTAGAAATACCCAGTCAGTCAGGTGAAAGGGGATTGGGGTAATGAGGCGCACAGAGGAAAGGTACTAATAAGGGTGAGAAAGGCGGGAAAGAAACTGTGCTCGAGGGAGGCGGGTAGCGGAGGTTCGTTTTTGTCCCACCCACCCTTCCCTCTTTTTCTTTTTCAGGACCTCTTTAGGTATTTTTATCAACTTTGGAAACTGTCGAAGTGGACTTCTCTAGTTACCACGTTAAGACCGGTTTTAGCTTTTACAGTTTCGTTGTTAGGCGGTTTTCTGGGGGGTGGGCAGCCTGGAGCGGGTTTGTCCATCCTCAAAGGGCAAGAAAAGGAAATGAGGGGGGTAGCAACACGAGTCAGTCTCTTCTGGGTTTGGTTGGGTTACCTTGGTGGGGGTTCATCTTTCATAGGGATGCTAAGATAAGTTTGGGGGTTTGCTTTGTTAAAATGAATCAAGATGTTTTTGGAAAAGATTTTATTTGCACCGGTCTTAATAACGTGGCCTTTCTTGCTAAATAATTTGTTTGACAGTGAGTTATTGCGCGATACGCTGGACCCTTGTTGGGTCAAGATGGCTGCTGACAGGCCGTAGCAAGCAGTCGCAGGTAAAGCCCTCTCCCCCTGTTGCAAAAGGGGATTGAAATGGAGAGATGAAATGCCACACTATTCATACCTGCTGGATCGGCTGATCGGTCGGGTGATCAACTGTAATCCACAGCGCTGGAATAGAGACCGGACAGCAACAGAGAGGATGGTGATATTTGAAATCAGCTGTGCGGTCCAGCTCCTGTATCGGTGCACGATCGTCGGTAGCAGGATGGCACAAAGAGTCAACAAGATCCAGAAGAAGACGAAGGACGTGCAGAGGGATCCAGCTGCCTCTGCATCTTTGGCTACGGCTGGGTGAGGCTCGGTGCAGTCCAGACGAGCGCCACTGGAAAAAACTGAGGAAACCAGCATCAATGGCGGCAAAGCAGGAAAACAGAAGGCTGGTAACAAAGGAGGAAGTAAGACTCGGGAGAGCAACCTTCGACAGCCTACCCTGACGGAGGCTTTCCTGGCAGTGATACCGGTTAGCTTAGCAGGAACCAGATCATGTGATCAGGTGGGGATTGGCGAAGTTTCCCCCGGTGAGGATACATTGTTGCAGCCTCAATCCAGACCGGCTGACAGGCAAGGGGAGCCGAGCCAAGAGAAAGTTTATGGGCTGAGTGAGCGGAATCTGCAGGGGAAGCAAGAACTGACAGACTGTATTGCAAATAATGAGCTGCCAGCAAGTGATTTGCACCTAAATATGGAAATGGTGGGGGAAATTAAAGAAAAGGGCAGTAATCAGGTGCTGACTCTCTCAGAACCCCTTATAGAGCCCCTTATAGAAAAAGCACCCTTAGGGAAGGCAGTAGAGCGTGGAGTGAAGAGAAGACAGGGGCCTAATCGCACTAAAACAGCAGTTGGGTCTCCAGAAGGGGGTTGTTTCTCCTCTCTGATTGATGACACTGACTTATTGCTTTCCAGTGATGGTCATTATTCAGATGGGTCTGACTCTGCAGAGACCTCCTCAGTGCAAAGAGCACCAGCTGCTCCAAGGGCTGTCTTCTACAAGTGTAGGTCGATCAAAGACCAGAGTGATCCCTTCCAGAATGGGTACAGCAATAGTTCGCAAGCTCACGTGGGATTACTCCGCCACCACTCGGCTCTATCAGGATGATGGAGTAATGCCTGAACATGGTGGGCATTCCAGCCCGACCGACACAGCTCTGGATCCCTCAATGGATTTAATATATACCACGCTGAAACAGATGCAAGGGTGGTCAGGCAGGAGAGCCGTAGGGCGAAGTAAGCAACCAAAAAACTCCAGGGTTTGCTACGAAAGGTCAATAAACTATGAGACGACATGGCAGATATGGTCACCTATGTAGAGGAGAGAACTGGCAGACTCTGGGATAAGGTCAATAAATGGCACGCCTTTAAGGAAACACAGGAGAAGCTAACGGAGGATTTACAATGGAAGCTCAAAGATTTCGAGAATCGTCAGAGAAGGAATAACATCAGACTCTTGGGATTGGCAGAAAACATTGAGGAAGGAGACGTAATGGCATTTGTAGTAACCCTTCTGAAGGGGGCATTCCCCGACTTGGCTTCGTAGAACTCGGAGGCTGCGGTACAGAGGGCACATTGGTTCCCACTGACTCAAAAGAGGGCATGCTGCAGGTCAACGGGACAGGCCCAGGGCTATCTTAGTGTACATCAGCAATTTTCTCCTCAGACAGGCTAGTATAGACAAAGCTTGACAAGAAGCTAGACCACCATTTGAGGGTAATACATTCTTCGCTCGTCCAGACTACTGCCATGCCACTGTCAAAAGGAGGTGGAGGCTCAGTCAGTTGATAGGCCTCACGGCCCATCCCCAGGAAGGGGCTTATCTATTGTACCCGAACCGGCTTAGTCATCCTCAATGGCTGAGTCTGAATGTTTTTTTCAGAGATCAAGGCACAAGCATTCTTGACTGAGTTGCAGGAGGAGAAGGGGAAAGATGGAGGGGTTTGACAGCTCTTTTGTTGTATACGTTGTGTACGTTGTGATATGCATAAGACAACTATAGCTTTGGGATTCTTTACCGTTATATATGTTTCAGTGACTTAAATATTTGGATAGCTGGTTGATGGCTGGATGAATAGCTTTTTAAGCATATAGAGAATGGTGGCGCTTCAGGGGGAGCAAAGGGGAGGGGCTGCTGTGACGTAAGCTGTGGGCTTTGGCTACCTCACATAGGTCACGTCAGACCCGTTTGCCCGTGAGGGGGGGGTCGGCTCAGGGGGGTTCATGAGGGTTGGGGGGGGTTGTGGGGCGGCAGGGAGGGAGGGAGCACGGTACAGCACAACATCTAGGACCTATGCAGAGACACATGGAGAGCAATAAAGTAATGGAAAATAAGGAAGGGGAAAGCTCGAATACAGAAAGCATTTGAAAATAAACGTAAAGGAGAACTGGGTTGGGCAGATGCTTGATGTTCATCAATGAGTCTACGAATCGCCTCAGTTAATGTTTGCGGCTTAAACAATCAGGCTGAAAGACAGCAAGTTGCACCAATTTTGAGAACGCGCTGGATGTTTTGTGCCTATAAGAGATTCATACAGAGGGCACAAGAGGTAGTCTAATGGAACAGTTAGGTTTCTGTATTATTGCAAATACTAGACAAGGGACTAAGACTAGAGGGGTCGCCATACTTTCCCGACGGGGCAATAGAATAGTCAAGAGGAAGCTAGAAGATAAATGGGGTAGATGGGCTTTGGTGGAGTGTGTGATATTGGGTGAGAGGCTTACTATCTGCTCAGTGTATGGCTCGACCGAGGATGACCCTGATATCTTTGAATTTTTAGATCTGGAATTAGCCTCCTGGCCTGCATCAGTCATTATGTGTGGTGATTTTAATATAAACAGGTTGGGGGGGATCTGGACGGAGACTGGGGATCGGTACGCAGGGCGCAAGCAAAAATACTTTTTGGGCAATTTCTAACTTAGCCCGGATAACTCGCTGGCGGATGTGTGGGTACGATTGAAGCCCGATCTGGGCAGTCCATATTTCTTGGCTCCGCATGAGTTGGTTGTTAGACTAGATTACTTTTTTGTATCTAATTCATTATTATCCAGGTGTCAGATTGAAAAGCTTTCCCGCATCATCTCGGATCATAATCCTTTAGTGCTAACAGTTGATATAGTATGTGGGGGAGACCAGAGCGGGTATGGACCTTTGAGAGAGGGTTGCTGAAAGATCCAGGATATGTACAACATAAGAAGGAATGGGCTGAAGCCTTTTGGGATATTAATAGGCATCACCAGCCCAGGGGTAGTCTGGGATTCTTTTAAAGCTGGGATACGCGGGAAGACATTGATCTATTGCCTGCCTAGACAGAAACGTAAGATACAGTAAGAGAAAAAGCTATGTCTGGTAATGGATATAGAGGAGGAGCTGGATGCGGCAATTGTTATGGGTACATCGCTTGATGATATCTTGCTTAGATTGGCCTTAGACAAATCTGAAGCTGTGTTGGTTATAGCCACCAATGCACCAGCAACTTTTCTTGCAAGAAAGAAGCAATGTTATGAGCTCGGTGAACGGGTCAGGCATACACTAGCGGTGCGCTTCAGACAGGAAATCGCAACCGGAGAGATTAGGGAGATATCGATGGAAATGGGAATATAGTTGACGATCCAGTAGGGATTCGAGAGCTATTCAGGCAGTTCTATGGTAAATTATATAATGAAGCTCAGGCAAAGGATCCTCTTGAAATTCAAAGTTATCTTAATGAAACTTTTATACAGTCTATCTATGATGAAGACAGAGGGGCACTGGAAACCCCACTGACGGCGGAAGAGATCTATGCCACTTTAGGCAGCCTCCCCTCAGGCAAGGCATCCGGACCTGATCAGCATCCTTTACAATTTTATAAAGTCTTTCTCGAGATAATTGGACTTGATTTAGTCGAAACAGTACTTCAGGCCCAGTCGGGCAACTCCGTTCCAGAGTCATGGGCAGATATAGTAATCTTTCTGAAAAAGGGGAAACCCTCCAGAGAACCTGGGTCTTATAGGCCAATAACACTAATAACTGTGATGCTAATTTTTTTCAAAAACCTTGGCAACCAGGCTAAGCAACATCATCGGTAAGATAGTCAACCCCACTCATCATGGCTTCATTCCAGGGAGAGAAACAAGTCAGCATGTCCGCAGGGTTCTAACTCTTTGACGCTGCTGAAGTCTCAGTGGATCCTATGGCAGTCATGGTAATGGATGCAGAATAGGTATTTGACCGGGTCTCCTGAGACTATCTCTGGGCAGCTATGAAGCGGTTCGGTAATGGGGGGGGGGATATGTCGGAGCAATCCAGGTCTTGTATAAAGATCCGACAGCCCGTATTAGAGTGAATAGAGGATAAAGGGCATCTTCAACATTAGGCGTGGCACACAGCAGGGCTGCCCATGTTCGCCACTGCTCTTTGCGATATGCATTGATCCCCTATTTTGGAAGCTAGAGGCAAATGGAGGCATTGTCCCTATAAGATATCACAGCCTAGAATATAAAATCTTGGTATATGCAGACGACATCGCATCGGTTACTCCAAACCCGGAAGACGCCCTAGCTGTAATTAAGACAGAAGCTCACATTTTTGGCCTCGCATTGGGGTATGCCTTAAATAGGTCTAAGACTCAGTCGAGAATACGGGGGCTGTGTGTGATGATACACGGGTATCTGACTGCAGTCTATCTGGGGATAAATATATCAGCAGATCTGGGGAAGACTGTAAATAGAAATATTGAGCCAATAATTACCAAAGCTAAAAAGAATTTTGATAGAATGCACAATTTACATCTGTCGCTAGTTGGGCGGTGTAATGTGGTGAAAATGGTCTTTTGCCAAAAAATGTATATCGTATTACGGCTATACTACTTGAATTTAAGAAAAAAATGTGTTCTGCACTGGGGCACATGGTTAATAGATTTACTTGGGTACATGGGAAAACTAGGAGGGCAGTGCGGTTTTATGTCTTTGCCAAGGGAAAGAGGAGGATGGGCTGTTCCAGATTTTAGAATGTATCACTGGGCGGCAGCCTTTCAGTATATGAGCGGGCTAATTGGGGGAGATGCGACTGACCCTTGGGTCAAGTCTGGATCAATCCAAATGTAATCAATTTTGCTGGGAGAAGATGCTGAGAACTGTTATTGAAATTCACTGAGCCCAGTTATTTTAAAAGAACTAGGTTTAATACCCTGATAGCGGCATTCAAGATTTTGACCGCATTTCGTAAAAAAAACTGGTCTTGGTAGACTAAATGAGTATACCCAACTCTTTAGGAACCCGTCTTTTTCTGGGAAAATCTTCTCCGTTTCTATAATGGCGGAATGGGAATTGCTTGGGATCTGGAGATTGGGTGACTTAATGTGGTCGCATGGATTCCGGCAGTTTGTAGATTTACAGAATAGTTATGGTAATAATAAAAAAAAAAATTTTAAGTATCTTCAAATTCGTAGCTTTATAGGTGGGGAAAAAGGGTGGGCCCTATGGATTTAGTAAAAATAATAATTATGGATGTTATTAGAGAAGGGGAAGACTGCACTATTCGGAGGATATATGCTGGACTCTCTTTCTTTAAATATGATGATCTTGAAAAATATGAGAATAAATGGGTAGATAAACTTGGTGTATATCAGGATAGCTTTAGAGCTTCTTTAGAATTGGGCCAAACCATTTTATGCTGTGCAGGGCTCCAAGCTCAACAGTACAAAACAATCTTTTCCTTGTATTATACTCTTGAAAGGATTGAACAATGGGGGGGCAGACAGGAACTAGATGCCCTCGGTTCAACAGTATGAACACTGAAATACATGTTTGCATCATGCCCTTAATTGCAACCTTAGAGGAAAGTGATTGAACTCTTTTTGGATAGAACACTAGAAATTAAATTCTGTCTTACTCCTGCTATAATTTTGCTGGGGATAAATAGTGAGAACAGGCAAGATCCATTCCAAAGTTTTCTCTTTTTGGCCATGTCAGTACTGCGCATTTGTATTGCCACAGCTTGGCTGAATAACACCGCTCCAACGTTCCAACAATTGCTTGCCAGGTTGCTGTCTAACTACAATCTCGAGAAGGGGATCTATCAGAGAAAGGGGAAAAAGGGGAGATTGCTTGGCAAACGCATTTGGGGGCCCATTTATAGACGGAAGAAAAATCAGCAGTAAAGACTGTTTCAGCTAATACCATGGGTCTGTCTTCAGTTTTTTTTTTTCCGTCTTTGAATAGGTTTCTGAATAAGGATGACTAATGATGCATTAATATCTATCTGTATGTTTTTTCTTCTTTGGATATGCTGCTGTGCTTAAAATAAAAGAAAAAATAATAAAAAAAATAAAAGTAATCACTTCTAAAAAATACTTTTCAATGCAGCAATGTATTCGGATGTACCTTGGCTAACCGCTTCCAGGTGTTAAATTAATACTTTCCTTTGACTTTTAAAGAGACTTCATCATATTTTTATATGTTTTCCAGGATTTACATGCCAAATATTTTCAAGGCTCACTTGTGCATGGAGCCATGTTGGACCCTAGACACTACTCTGGTTCGCCTCTG
The DNA here is from genome assembly GCF_964261635.1 of Lissotriton helveticus. Taxonomy (NCBI): domain Eukaryota; kingdom Metazoa; phylum Chordata; class Amphibia; order Caudata; family Salamandridae; genus Lissotriton; species Lissotriton helveticus. The sequence goes on from NC_136072.1 coordinate 258,972,901, forward strand.
TGTTCATTCGCTTACCCTACAGGATTTGATTGAGATAGAAAATAGGCTCTGGAAGCAAAATAGAAGTGACCCTATTAATAAATTAGATAGATAAAAGTGGTCCATTTCTGCAAATCGGGATAGTTTGGAATCTGTAAAACACTGCATAGGTGATTTGCAAGGCATGGAAGACTGCTTGGACCCGAGCTTTCTGCAGACAATGTTAGTTTAAATACACTGCCTGTGGGCCAGTCAAACCTGACCCCGCGTTGTTTAAAGACTGGGCTTACAGAGCCCCTGACAGCCTCGAAAATATTTTCTAGAACCCTAAATGAGCAGCTTTATTTGCTGCGTGCGGAAGGTTCGACGTGGGAGGAAATGGCAACCGAGAAGGGTAATCCTAAATATATTTTTATTTATTTGGCATCCCTACCATATTTTACTCTCTGTAGTGGTGGAAAATTTAGATTTTTCACAGCCTGCTGGGCAGAAAATCTGGATTTTATTAAGGACACGGAGGCTAATATTATGCAAATCTCCTTTATTACCACAGCTCAGTAGCAACAATAGAATGTAGAACATCAATGAACATTCTTAGTAGGAATAAAGTCCCTTAGAAACCATCTCCCATCCTTCTTTGTTAGGACTGCGAGGAAAGATCAACTTGAGACAAACTGGAGGATTCAAAAACTTGAAGATCCAAAATCCATAGTTAAAATCCAGAATCCCATTATTCTGAAAGAAAAAAGTAAACATCATAAATGGGAGGGTATAACAAGGAGGTGGGATAATATTAGCCTCCGTGTCCTTAATAAAATCCAGATTTTCTGCCCAGCAGGCTGTGAAAAATCTAAATTTTATGGCACGACACGGAGGCCATATTATGCAAGTTTAAAGTGCATTAAGAACATTATCAATTACGTTAGGTATTGGTTTGAAATAACATGCTCTAAACATACTATCATTGGACCAATCTGCAGCCCTAAGGATGTCTTGTAACCCTCCTCCTAGGCAGAAGGCTTTAGAGGCTGAAGCACCTCTCAAAGAATGAGCACCAAAAACAGAAATATCAACACCACTTTCATGCATAACGTCCTTAACCCACCTGGCTAAGGTTGGGGAAGAGACTCCTTTATGAGGAGGTCTATAAGAAATCAGTAGTTGTGATTCATTCATTCTAAGATATTTAGTTCTTTTTTCATATTCTTTTAAGCATTTAACCACACAGAGTCTATCGTTCGTAGGGAAAAAGGGATAGAAAATTGAGGAAGACAAGGTCTTTGTCCTTTTCTTAAGGAAGAAGCAAACTCCTTCGGGTTGGAAAGCCCTACTAGAAATGTCCAGAGCCTTAACGTCAGAAGTTCTACGAAAAGACACCAGACACAATAAGACAGTAATCTTGAAGGAAATGCGTTCAAGAGATAGAGAAGATTTATCTCCCCATGATTCTAAAGTCCTGAGAACAAGAGTGACGTCCCACAGAGTGGTATATTTTGGGACAGGAGGGTTTAGAACCCTCATACTTCTCATTATCTTTTTAGTAAGAAGGTTTTGTCCAACAGAAAGACCATTAATTAAGGAGTGACCGGCTGAGATTGCCGATCTGTAAACATTAACAGTTCTGTAAGAGAGCCCTGAAGTGAAGAGATCTGAAAGATAATTGATAGCATTGACTAGATCAGTTGAAACGGGATCGTAATGCCGTTGAATGCACCAGCGAACCCATTTGTTCCATGCCAGTCTATATGCCTTTCTTGTTCCAGGTGCCCACGATTCAGAAATGAGTCTGAAAGCATTTGACGAAAGTCCAGGGACTTTCCATTGTCTCCTGAAATCTTCCATGCCGTCAGAGTTAGAAGGCCCTGCTCTACAAGGGGGTGAGTATGACCCTCTGGATCTAGAAGGATTTCCTTGAAAGAGGGAATTAAAATCTGGAAATCTATGCTCATTTCCAGAATAATTGGAAACCACGCTTGGGATCTCCAAAGAGGGGCTATCACGACCATGCTCTGATTGTAACGTCGGACATGGAGGAGAAGTCGAGGGAGCATTGAAAAGGGAGGAAAGGCATAAGGTGCTAGGTTTGTCCAGTCTTGTAAAAAGGCATCTACTTTCGTGACCTGAGGGTCTGGTCTCCAGCTGAAGAAGTCTTTCAGGTGGGTGTTTATACGGTCTGCAAACAGATCCGTTGTGAATGGGCCCCAGATTGATTGGATGGATAAGAATACATCTCTGTTCAGTCTCCAATTGCTGGAGTCTCTGAAATTCCTGGAGTACCATTCTGCAACTTCGTTCTTCAGTCCGGGAATATGTTCCGCAACAACTGAAATACCTTTGTTCAAGCAGTAGTACCATAGGCCCTTCGCTAAGTCTGACAGATCTTTGGAATGCGGGCCGCCCAGTTTGCTGACATAGCGAACTGCTGACACGTTGTCCATTCGAAGAGTTACACAACATTTCATTGAGTTTTGGGTGAAACACCGGACTGCAAATGAACCTGCTAGTAATTCTAAGCAGTTGATATGTAACTCTTTTTCTTGTTGGGTCCAACGGCCCCCTGTTGACGAGTTTCCACATCTGGCACCCCAGCCTTCTAAACTCGCATCTGATTCTATTATTAAATCCGGTAATTCTCCGAAGATGGCTCTTCCATTCCAAGCCTCTAGATTTTTGAGCCACCAGAGTAGTTCTGTTTTGGACTCCTGGTCTAGGGAGATTAGTTGGGAGTATGATCCGTTGGATCTCAAGTGTCTTGACTTGAGTCTTTGCAATGCCCGATAGTGAAGGGGTCCTGGGAATATTGCTTGAATCGTGGAGGAAAGAAGGCCCAGGATCTTGGCTAGGTACCTTAGGGGGAAGACTTCCATATGAAGTGTTTTCCTCAATTCTTTCCTCACTTTCCTTATTTTGTCGCTCGGAAGGCGGAGTTCTGTTTTCACAGTGTCTACTAGAAAGCCTAGGAATTGGGTTTGTTGAGAAGGAATTATACATGACTTTTTTAAATTTATAACAAAACCCAGGTGTTGTAGGAGGCGTATTGTAAGATCCGTATGGAACGAGACAGTGTTTTTTGATTGGGCCATTAAGAGGATATCGTCTAGGTAAATGATCATCCTCACTCCTCTCTGTCTCAGCCAAGCTGCGATGGGTCGAAGTACCTTGGTGAAGCACCAGGGGGAGGATGAGAGACCGAAAGGGAGGCTGCAAAACTGGTACAGATGGCCTTCCCATGTAAATTGGAGGAACCTCTGATGGGGTTTCCAGATAGGGATTGTCAGATATGCATCTTTTAGGTCGAGTCTTGTCAGCCAGTCTCCTTTCCTTAGGACATCTCTTAGGAGGTGGATTCCCTCCATTTTGAAGTGGTGGTAAACCACCCATTGGTTTAGTTCTTTCAGATTTATCACAGGTCTTTGTTCTTTGTTTTTCTTTTCCACCAGAAAAATGTTGCTTAGGAAACCCGGGGAAAAGGCCTCTACTATTGCGCCTTTGTTCAAGAGTTCTTGGACTTCTTGAGAAACTAACATTTTGTCTTTGGCAGAGAAGGTGATCTGTCTTGGTGTCCTTATCTGAAAGGGAAAGTCGACAAAATCTATTGTGTAGCCTTTTACGGTATTGAGTACCCAGGGGTCTTTGGTCACTAGGTTCCAGTTCCCAGCAAACTGGAGAAGTCTCCCTCCCACCTTTGGAGGGGTATCTGAAGGGTCTGACAGAGAAGGAACGTTGTCTTCTCTCCCCTCTGAAGTTTCTGCCACGAGATCTTTGTCTTTGGGGGTAGAATTGTCCGAAGCTGCCGGAGTTGTTGGTGTTAAACCTGCCTCCTCCGCGAGACATGAAGGGTCTTGAGTTGGAGTTTCCTCGGCCGGGAAAGCGACCCTGCATTCTCCCGGCCCGAGTAAAAACACGATCTTGGAAGACTCTTTTTATATCTTTTTGGGATTTTTGTATTGAGCTAAACGCTCCGACATACCTTGCCATGTCCTTAATGAATTCCTCTCCGAAGAGGAAACCCTGAGTATTTTGGCCCCCGTAGTTTTTTGCCAATTCTATTAGTTTAGAGTCGATCTTGAATAAGATCCCTTTCTTTCGATAGATAGGGCAGTGTTGGCATTCCCAATTAGACATATAGCCCTCTGGACCCACTCTCTTAGTTCTTTAGGGTCGACCTGTCGGTCCTCTAAGTACGCTGTTTCTGCCATCTCAAAAATTTTGGTTATTGGCCCAATGGAGTCAAGTAGGCGGTCTTGGCAGGACCTAAGGCCCTTATCTAATCCCTTTCTAGGGTCGCGAGCCGTCTTTGAGATGAACGCTACCACTTTAGGGTCCAGTTCTGGCGTATATGTAATTTTGTTAGGTAGGGATGGTCTGGGACATTCGGACCTAAGTCTTGTTCTGACCTCCTGAGGGATCTCCTTTCGTAGCCAGAATGAGAGGTATTCTCCTACGTGTTGGGAAGGAGCCCATTCGGGGGATAGAGGGTGTTTAATTAGGAGTGGGTCAAACATAGGGTCTCCGAAGGGGTCTAGTAGGGTTGAGTTTTTATCTAGGACCTTAGGTGTCCCATCAGAGCTCCCTGTTCCCCTGTTTCGTGCCTCATCCTCATCTGTGTCAAATTCAGATGAGTAGGATAGATCTATTTCCTGATCTGAATTCTCTTCGGAATCAATATTGGTAGGGGGCTCTGGGCCTTCAATTTGCCCGGAAGGGGTGCCCGAGGCACCATTGTTGTCACCACCCCGAGGGCGTGAAGGGGCGGAGGCAATCTTGGGTTTCTTTGAGCCCTTGTAATCTGATCCTCCTGTTGCCCTTTTCTTGGGAGCCTTATTAGCTCTTGATTGATTTCCGCTAGTGGATGGGCGTGGGGATGTTAAGGCCTCAAACCTTTTATTTATGTTTTCATCAATTGAGACAAGGACCTTCTCAAAGGCCTTATTGACCATCTTTTCCAAGTGGCCCTCCATGTTAGAGATAGGTTCTGACATCATATAGATGTTGTTATTATTAGGGTCGATATTGGTAAGATATAGGGATTTTTTATCTATGATTAGAGATTTCTGCAGAGAAACGGTTGAAACGCTGCTCGAAACGCGATGTCCGACGAGGGAATCGGTGTAACTGACACTCGAGTTGAGGGAGTGGCAGTACAGTGAGGGAACCCATTTGCAAATGGTGGTCGTCTAATATAAACTAATGGGAGCATCCCAAGTGTCTAAGATGGCCGCCACGCACGCAGGGAGCGTGCGCCGGCCGTTCCTTAGTCCCGTTCCTCTAATCCCTCTTCCACCGCGTCGCGATGTCGGAGAGGAGAGAATTAGTCGGAAAGGGACGGGAAAGCATAAGCGGTAAAGGCGCTGCTCGAGTGCAAGGCGTACTCGATATGGCAGGTGAGCGCAGTGGTGAGGGGCGCCAAGCTAGGGGCAAGGAGCGAGCAGGAGTCGGATCTCGCGCCGACTATTTGAAAGTAAACAATGCTTCTGGTCCGGCCCGAAATAGGTCCGGAGACAGTCTTTTTAGTTAGCGCTTTAAGAGTTTAGAAAGCGAAGATACATAGGTGTAAAGTGAACACACAGGCATTCTTGGGAGAAAGGGGGGCAATAGCTGAGAAAATAACGTTATATAGTTGTAGAAACTAACGAGAGTACAGAGAAGGGGGAGAAATTCCCACAGTAAAGCACAGTTGCCACCCAGGAATCAAATCATTACCCACATATAGGCATCAACAGAGAATAGGTCTAGAGATATCTGGGAGAGTACTTATCTTTCTGAGCAGCAGCAACAAAGAAGGATGGGAGATGGTTTCTAAGGGACTTTATTCCTACTAAGAATGTTCATTGATGTTCTACATTCTATTGTTGCTACTGAGCTGTGGTAATAAAGGAGATTTGCATAATATGGCCTCCGTGTCGTGCCATAAAATTACTGTTTGACTATTCAGTGTCATGGTGCTTCCTTTACTGACCCCAGAAGGATGGCACGCCGTGTCATCCCTCTTTGTAATTTCTCAGTTTAATAACAAACTGAGCACAGTGTCAGCAGAATTTTCGGTTTAATGTCCTGGTTCACCCCAAGTGGGAGTTTTCATAATAACATGCAAAGCTCTCTCTGCTGTCACAAACCTCCCATAATCCTCTTTGTGTCAAGTAACAGATGGCTTGTGCAGGGGGGATTGTTGACTTTAGAGTCTTGGGACTTAAAGTGGCACATGTCAGAATATTGTTTGTCCTGGACTATGAATTTTGACGGGCATGGACGAGGTGGTGGTTATAACAAAGGCTACTGAAAATATGAGTTTGGAAGTGCCACGTTTTGCACCAGGGTTGAGTAAATTATGCACCAACAGTTGTCCCATTATGTGGTATAATGTGCCACATCATGTGGCAGTTTTATTTCAATATTTTGACAGTTTAATTCAGTATGTTAAAAGGTTTCGTCTAATTAGTACAAATTTAAAACCTCATTACACATTTGACAACTAATAGGCAAGAGGTTCTACCACTTCCCTTCCCCTTGATCTATGCCTCTTTGTAACTTTTGATCAATTTGAACTAGAAACATATTACTTTTTGGGGGGTTGAAATTTGCAGATTATATAGCAAAGGGTGGATTGTGCATTAAGGCCATAACTAGGCATAAAATGCCACAATTGCATAAGTTATCAATGCCTTCTAATATAAACATCTACGTAAACTCCTCCTTAACTGTCTCTACTGAATCGGAGAATGTTTTTAGAAATTTTTTATTTTCAGCTTTTCTGAATTATACATTGAGAAACATGTCACTGCATCACTGCCTATCAACACATCTCGTGCAACAAGGTGAGGGATAGAATGCTTGAATGAATCTCATCCATTGGCAATCGCTCGGTCCACATTCCAATCCATCGTTTCTTGCCCACCATGCCACTTCAGTTTGGACCCAACCATATGTAAAACAGGTTTGACCCTGCTCCAATGGGGACGGCCCAGCCTGTTCTGCCAAGTCCTCCCTAAACCGGATTACAAGCGGGGCCGGACTGAGAACCGAAACCGGCCTTGGCAAACTGCTCGGCTGGCCCCCATAGGGGGTGTGTGGAGGTGCGGTCGAGCTGTTTGCAAGGGCCGGTTTGGGGCGATTTTGTCACAGGTGTCCGATATTGCCTGCCCGGTAACAAACTGCTCCCCAACGGGCCCAAAACCAGTGCCCATCATGGCGGCCCAGAAGGGAAACGCCCGGTGCCTGCTACGGCCATTCCGTCCCAGATTACAAGCAACCTATGACTGATTATAGGTTGATTCCAGTGGAACAGTGAGCATGGAACCAACGCCTGGGCATACGTGTCTCACTTAGGGCATCAGCTGTAAAAACAACAAGGCGATGGATGGTATGCTTGAATTAATCTCACTGATTTTTACTTGGCAGGGTCTAATCTGAGGTGGAATGGTCGGCAAAAGAACAATGGTTTGGAATGCTGCTCTGAGCAATTGCCATTGGTTAGACCCATTGCTCTTATTAGGGAGAAACCATTGAGAGGTTGCTTTTATTCGTGCTCGGGGGAAGGGGAGGGGTGAGCTGGTTAGGAAGTTCGGGCTTGAAAGTTTCTTTTGGAGCAGGGGCATGGCTGGGTCCAAACTGGTGGTATGGTGGGTAAAATACTAAGGTTTGGGATCAGGCCCAATCGATTGCCGGTGGCTGAGATTAATTCAAGAATTCCTCCATCTTTGTTGTTTCTGTACACATCTCAAGCATCACTAACTTTGTGCATTTACAGTTTGCACCATCTATTATTTGATCTTCTAAGCATTATCATCGAGTATTACTCTTTAATATGCACAATATATATGTATTTTGTCTCTTCCACATTTCACTTCTGTACATTATGGGAATTTTTTCTTGGTTCCCGAGACCTCTACAAGATTTCTGAGGTCGACAGCATAGCTAGGAATTCTGTCTAGATGGCCCTCTCTGTTCTAGTTAGTTTAGCAAATTGGAATTCCTCTCTTGCCTACTTGAAAGTGATGCATCGGTTCCCAGGTTATAGATCCCCTAGTGTTTGGCATCCCAACTCTAGCCTTATGTTATGGTTATTGCCTGGTTTACTTGTCGCAATATTTGTAGCCACCAAATCTGTAGTGATCTCTTAAACGTTGGTTGTCTCAGTTCTTTCTTGCCTGCTGTTCCCCATGCCGTCGCCACCTGGCACAGCATATAGTGCCTGCCCTCCTGCAAGTAATACCCAGTCATCAGGCAAATTGATAGGCTGCTCTGGGGACCGATGGGAGAAGATAGGCTTTCTCCCAATTCTTTCATTCCGCTTTCCATCGTGCTGCTTGTCGCAGTTATGATGCTAAATAATACAAAATCAATCTTCCGACCCCCACCTGTGAGACCAAAATCCATTTATGTCTCTGAATGTGGTTATATCGGATTGGGCACATAGTGTTTTTCATGGTAAACCAGCATCTAGGGAGGGTCTTACATTATTTCTGTATTGAATGCCCTCCCCATCAGGATGGAGTCAATGTGATGCAGATTGGGCGGAAACCCTTTGGCTCTGAAGCACTCTTCCCATGTTATTTGCAACATGTCCGTGCTCTACTGAGTGGTTGATGTGGATTCCCATATAATGAAATGTGTCCCTCTCTCCCTGTAAACACATCGCCAGTGCTTTTATTTTGAGGTTTTCCTGCGAGGCCAGCAAGGGGATGCATGACCATCTTGTGTCTATTAACACACGTGGACTGGAGGCCCTTGCAAAACTATCTAGTGCCTGCACCAGCCCAGGGAAAAGGGCTGTGGGCTTTCTAAGTAGAACACCTTAAACTCTGTATACATGGGCGCCGCACCATATTTATTGCATCCCCATCCCTGATTTCCCCATGTCTGCATCATTTCTCTTAATCTGATTGGCAGTGCCAGGATACACAGCAGAGGGACAGCAGGCCGTCATCTGTTCTTTTCTCTCTGGGCCATCTGTCTAAATCCAGACCTAACCCATACTGCCAGCTTCTGTTAGAGCAACCTTACACATTGCATACTGTTTGGTCTAAAGCCCATCTTGGTGTGAACCTCAAACGTGCACCTAATCTGGGGTATGATGTGATTTTTCTGGTTGACCACCAGGGTGCTCTGAAAGTCGATATTCTGTTGCTAGCTTACCTTTCTGTTGTGTTGTAGTTTCGTCCTCCCACACATTTCACTCATGCACACAACCCTTATCGCACTTGCAGCACCTTATACTCATTGGCAATGGAGTTCTGTGTTCCCCATTTATGTTCTAAAGAAGTTTCTAAGGCCACCGGTATGTAGGTGAGAAATACACTATCTTTCAAGGCCTCTGTTTTAATCTCCAGGTGTAGATTCTGTTGGGGTGTATATCTTTTTTTACCTTGACCAGAAGCAGGACCGGACTGGGAACAGCAACCAGCCTTCGTGCATTGCTGATCGACCAGCAATGGGGGCAGGGTGCTAGCAGGAAGCACTGCGCCCTCTTTTGCTCTTTTGTTACAGGCGTCCGATATTGCAGCACTGCTGCAAAACCTGTCCCCAGTTACAAAATAGGCCCCATGGGCAAAAACTGGAACACTTTTCCAGTCCACCAGGGAAATGCCCGGTGCCCACTACGGCCAGTCTGGCCCTGACCAGGAGTGTTGAATGGTCAATGAGAAGCCTATTCAGATACTGAGCTATCTGAACTAATGCACTCAAGCCATGTGATATTAGAATTCTTTCCAGCCTGCTCCTTGTGTGATGAAACGCAGAATACCATGAGTATTCTTTCTCTATAATCTGGATGTAATGGCCTTAACATGTCTATAGTGTCTGCCTGATCAGTTTAAGAGTATAGTTGGGCTCTCTTTTTTTTTTTTTTCTTCTAACTTTAGTCCGGTTTGCATCTGAAAGGTGTTTCTTGGAGATAGGCGACTCCTATGGTGTGTCCTGTAATCATTTGTATTGGTCAATTCATGAGTTCCATCATCTGACCTGCCTTGTGTGAACGTATGGTGGGAGTCCAAATATAATCTGTATATGGTTGTTCATATATATATATATAGATATATATATATATATATATATCTATATATATATATATTCACTGAAAAAACCATAGGTTATAGACCATATATAGTTAGGAATTAGCATTTACAAAACCTTGAAAATTCACTGAAAAAACCATAGGTTATAGACCATATATAGTTAGGAATTAGCATTTAAAAAACCTTATTTTACTCACACAAAACCATTGAAATTACATATATAGTTAGTTGCACTAACTATATATCGCGCACCTGCAATCCACTGCTGATGATGTCACATATTACATCATTCATGACATGGTCAGTGACATCACTGATGACATCACTGATGACATCTCAAATGACATCACTGATGACATCACTGATGACATCTCATTTGACATCAATGACCACATCACTGATGATATCATTCATATGACAATACAATGCATCTCCTCACATTTTAATATAACCTCTGTTTCACCCAGTGTTAAATACAGAATATAATTTTTGAAACCATTGACACACCAATACTAGTTACTACATACGCACTCACTGATTCCTACGTCTACACACACCTTCACTCATTCACCCATACTATCATTCATACATACAATCACTCATCTTTACAACACTATCATATGCACTCATACACCTATACAGACACTCACAGTCTGCCACTCATCCATGGAGTTACTCACACACCTAGTCAGTCCTGTAAAGAATCAATGACACTTCCATTTTCTTGTCTATACAGTTAAACATAGAGCACCTTACATTTTCAAACATATACTAACACATACTTACCTTGTTATACAATCATTGATACAAGTACACATTGATCTGCACAGAGTCACACACCTCCCAGCCAGCCACACACACACTCAGTCTCCCATACAAATACTTGGACAATCAATCAGTAACCCATATAGTTAATTATATAGCTACTGATCAAAACATGCAGCAGTTTACAGAACAACAGACATAATGATGCACAAATTAAGACACTTTAGTCACTAACCCATGCACTCAGTGAGACACATTTAATCACTCACTCATGCATTCAGTCATGCACCTACTAAATCCTTTGTCCAGACACTTATACTTCCACTCATTCTTCAATATGTAAGACACATTTTAACTTTACAGAAACATACAGTCACTGGATGTTGTCATCAGTGATGTCATCAGTGATGTCACTGACCATGTCATGAATGATGTAATATGTGACATCATCAGCAGTGGATTGCAGGTGCGCGATATATAGTTAGTGCAACTAACTATATATGTAATTTCAATGGTTTTGTGTGAGTAAAATAAGGTTTTTTAAATGCTAATTCCTAACTATATATGGTCTATAACCTATGGTTTTTTCAGTGAATTTTCAAGGTTTTGTAAATGCTAATTCCTAACTATATATGGTCTATAACCTATGGTTTTTTCAGTGAATTTCAATGGTTTTTTAATAGCAAATATCATAAGCTGTCGAATGTCAAGTACGTGGTAAGTGAAAACATTTTCGTGTTTATGCACACTGATCTGCTTTGAATGGTGCCCCCCCCCTCATTTCTATTAGGAGTACTCTCTCTTTGCAGATAGTGAAAGGTAGTTAACGCAGGCCTTTGCCCCCGTTGTAATCCGTCGTGCCTGCTTCTCTCTCCATTTGATTGATTGTTATCCAAGTATTTACTGTTTTAGAATTAGTTCTCTTTGGTTCATTCTCTATTTACAAACAAACACAGAGTCGCAATACTCTGTTTAGTCTTTGCAGATAACGAAAAATCGTGTAAAAAAAAAGAAAAGGAATCGAGCAAAATCAGTAGGCCACTAATGGGATCTCTTTTTGACCTCGCTAAAATAGAAACATTAGGAACAACCCCTCATGACAAATACAAAACTAGTGAGATGAACTGAACTCCACACAATGATGGCTGCAAAACAGCTCGGCTCCGCCACCCACCCCGCCCAAAATAACGATAAAGAGCGGCTGCCATGATTGGTTGCGGAATGGCCACGACGGAGCTACGAAATGATGCTGCTCTCATGCTAACCCCAGCTTCAGTCTGAAACATCCAGAAACACTGTAGACTACCAATTCGATCAGTTCCGGTAGCGCCCCAATGTAACCCGGTAGAGAAGAACTAGCCCTCCCCTCTTTCACTGATGGTTCTTGTTGCCTGTCCCTTCTGTTCTCATTTAACAGAACTATTTAGCCTGCTGAAAGGGGTTGTGTTCCGACCGCTGGTTGGTGGAGACATTTTGACTATATTCTGGACCTGCGTTGTCGCGTAATGCGTCATATGACGCGCCGCGTTAGCGCATCCGGAAGTCATCCGGGGCGCGCAGCGCGTAACGTAAGCATAACAAGTCATGTGACTTGTTAATAAAACTTTTCATTGGTTCATTTTACTTTTCTTATTGTAATGATGAAGGCTAATGTACTTTCCCGGAAATTTTACAACTGTCCTGCAAGTAAAATATATTCTTTTTTCGAGAAAAAGAGCGTTTCTTCGTCCCATGATGGAGCCGTTGAGCAAAAGAGGGTCGACCTGCTGTCTTAGTCGCCGATACGCCTGAATATGAGATTCTTATCGATCACTTTATGTTGCAGGAATAGAAAACACAACAGCCCTTGACCATTTATCTTTACTGCGTTCCTTCGTATTATACCTTTTACCCTTCATGTAATTGGTCTGCTTTATTTCACTTGCCTTTTAATGATTCTAAAACAGTGACTATTATTACAAACTTTACCAATGTATATACTACTACCATGTTTTCTTTTAAAAACCTTTATTGTGAAAATTTCATTATACAAATACGAGCCTATAACCACGTGGGCCGGCCACGGAGCAAACTGTAATCGTATGTGATGAGTAGACATTTACACTGTAGAGGAACGTAACGGGCGGGCCATTAGGTTGCAAGAACTAAGGTGTCTAACAGTTACGGAATCGGTGGACGTACATTTTATAATTAAAATACGACAGGGCCAGTTACAATAAAATTATCTAGATATACATTTGCGGGCAAGTACCATGGGTGACGTTAATTCGAACTTTCAACAGTACAGTAATCAATAACACATCAGAACTTAATATCAATAGGGATGTCGAAATATTCAATCAATTCTCGTCCCCGCCCGCCATGTGCTTCAAAACTGCATACGTATCTCGTGATTTCAAGGTTCTGCAACCAGTACACAACAAGGAGTTACGAGTCCCATTTATTCCGGCGCCATTTTGGGCGAGGACGGGCAGGTCCAGGATATAGTCAAAATGTCTCTACCAACCATCGACTATGATGATGTTCATATGCTGTATTTATTAGAGTAACACTCATCTGCCCACATGAAATTAATTTACCACAATCTAAACATGTCATTTTAATCTTTCCAAAGTTCTTCTAAATATTTGGGACCGTTTCCCTTGCCTCTGAAGCTCTCAGTGCCACTTCTTTGATGAATGTACTAGCAGGTCAGGGGTTCTCCTCCAAATCTCTCTTTTATGCAGCACTATAATTAATTGGTGCCACCTCTCCATATGACGATGCATGGTATAGTTACCACAACTATATATTTTTTCGTTTCCTCTGGAGAGTTCATCGTGGCAGATGAAGCGTGTAACATACCGGGCATTTACCTTTTTTTGCATGTACAGGAAAGGAAAAAAAAATCGAGCGTTTGAGTTCTTAGGTGTCCCAGGGCCATTTTAGTGGACCAGGCCCAAATCCAAAGAACAGCTATCTCACAGGCTAATGGGGCGACCCACGCCGAGTTTCAGCATTGTAGGATGACCACACAAGTACAGCAACTTGCTAGACATCACCTCGGTGCCATCCGGATCTCGGCGCCCCACTGCAGATGAAGTGCCTCTCAACTATGAAACCACCAGAAAACGCTTGAGTCAGCTTTGTGTGAAGCCGCCATTTTGATTCAATCAATAGCGTCCCCCTGCACACATTCAGGGACCTGGTCGTGTCTTCAGGTCAAACGAATTTGGGACAAGATGCAGAAAGGAAAAGGAAAAAAGTTCCGCCGGACCCCGGGAGGTGGCCGCCTATGTCATGGGCGATCTTAGGCCACACCAGGGCAATAGTGAAGCTGCAGCAGGTGCAAATAAGCTTCAGACAGTGTTACAAGCGCTGCTCAGAACTCTCAACTATGACACCACCTCGGTGCCATCCGGATCTTGGCGCCTTGTGCTGGTTCCGGCCTATTCACACATCGGTCCGCTACTGACGCCACCTCACAGGCCAACGGGGCACCCCACGCCGACTTTCGGCGCAGCATTGTAGGATGGCCACACCAGTGCGGCAAATTGCTGGACACCACCTCGGTGCCATCCAGATCTCGGCGCGTTGTGCTGCCTTCGGCCTATTCGCCACAAGTGCGCACGCAACTCAGCTGCATAGCGAGTGAAACACCAAGGGGCGCCCCACTGCAGCCGAGGAACCTCCATCTTGGGGGCGACGCACAGCATCACATTGCTTTCCAATGCAGTCAGATCCTCAAACAGCCCCCACTGACTGACGCGAACTCACAGGCCAACGGGGCGCCCCACGCCGACTTTCGGCGCAGCATTGTAGGATGGCCACACCAGTGCGGCAAGTTGCTGGACACCACCTCGGTGCCATCCGGATCTTGGCGCGTTGTGCTGCCTTTGGCCCCATTCGCACATCAGTCCGCTACTGACGCCATCTCACAGGCTAATGGGGCGCCCCACGCCGACTTTCAGCATTGTAGGATGACCACACCAGTACAGCAACTTGCTAGACATCACCTCGGTGCCATCCGGATCTCGGCGCCCCACTGCAGATGAAGTGCCTCTCAACTATGAAACCACCACTGTGACATCCGGATCTTGGCGCGTTGTGCTGCCTTCGGCCTATTCGCACATCGGTCCGCTACTGACGCCATCTCACAGGCTAATGGGGCGACCCACGCCGAGTTTCAGCATTGTAGGATGACCACACCAACTTGCTAGACATCACCTCGGTGCCATCCGAATCTTGGCATCTCAACGCCTAGTGGTATCTTCCATACAGAAAATATTGTTACGCTACCTTTGGCCCCATTCGCACATCAGTCCGCAACTTAGACATCACCTCGGTGCCATCCGGATCTTGGCATCTCAGCGCCTTGTGGTGTCTTCTCGTCAGAAAATATTGTTGCGCTGCCTTTGGCCCCATTCGCACATCAGTCCGCTACTGACACCATCTCACAGGCCAACAGGGCGCCCCACGCCGACTTTCAGCATTGTAGGATGGCCACACCAGTGCGGCAACTTACTAGACACCACCTCGGTGCCATCCGGATCTTGGCGCGTTGTGCTGCCTTCGGCCTATTCGCACATCGGTCCGCTACTGACGCAAACTCACAGGCCAACGGGGCGCCCCACGCCGACTTTCAACATTGTAGGATGGCCACACCAGTGCTGCAACTTGCTGGACACCACCTCGGTGCCATCCGGATCTTGGCGCGTTGTGCTGCCTTCGGCCTATTCGCACATCGGTCCGCTACTGACGCCACCTCACGTGCCAACGTATTTTCTCCGCATTTTATACCCTATGCCGCATAACAGGTCATGTGACTTGTTTATAAAACTTTTCATTGGTTCATTTTACTTTTGGTTTCCTAATGATGGAAGGCTTGATCATATGACCTAAAAACAACACTTTTCATTGGATGAAAACTTTTTTTTTTTCCAAACGATGAAAGCCCCACCTTGTTTCTGGATGTTTCAGACTGAAGCTGGCGTCAGCATGAGAGCACCACCATCTCGTAGCTCCGTCGTAGTCATTCCGCGAGCAATCATGGCAGCCGCTCCCCACCAGAAGCCTGCAGGAGTCGGGGCCCCCAAAACTTTTGATGAATTCTCAAGGCGGAGGGGACGCTTTCGAGAATGGGGTCCAAGACCTAGCAGACAAGCGTCCGATTTCCAAGGTGTCCCAGGGCCATTTCAGTGGACCAGGCCCAAAAAGGAAAGAGCCTGCCGCCATTTTGAGAGTCCTGTGACAGCCGCCTATCGCTGCACCGCAAGAGTGGGCGCAACTCAGCTGAATTGCGGCTTTTGACACAGTGGACCAAAAACGGACGGAATGGCAACTGAAACGGTAAAGGGGCGCCCCACTACAACAGATGACACTCCACCTGGAGAGGCCCGTTCACGCCGCCTCCCCCGGGGCGCCCCACGCCGTTATTCGGAGCAGCATTGTAGGATACCAAAACCAGTGCGGCAACTTACTGGACATCACCTTGGTGCCATCGTTCTGCTGCCTTGGAACTATTCGCACAACAGTTTGCTACTGAAGACCCACCCCCCGCGACGCCCCACGCCGTTATTTGCTGGGTGGCAACTTACTAGACATCACTTTCGTGTCATCTAGATTTCAGCGCGTTCTGCTGCCTTGGAACTATTCGCACAACAGTTTGCTACTGATGACCCGCCCCACGCCGGAAATCTGGACGTTGTGCTGCGTTGGGACTATTCGCACAGCCGACCGCTACTTCGTTGTTTTTCCCTAAAAATGTTTATATGTTATTACTATTTTTGTTTTCTTGTATATATTTATAAATTATTAAAGTTTTATAATCTTACTACTTTGTCGGAGTGCTATATATTTTTAATGTGACACATAATTGTAAAAACTTTGATGTACAAAGAGTCATCCCTGGAATCTTCCGCTTCACGCTCGGTCCCCTCCCCAATCACAATACAGGATGGTTTTCAGATAATAGCAACGCTTCTGCTGTGACGGATCTCATCGAGTGTGGGCCTTGATCTACTATAACTCCTTTGAAGAGGGGTGAATCTTTACAGCTGTGGCCATAAACTACATCTGCAGGGCTAGCTGATACCCTAGGACCAGCCTGGACAATCGGACACAGAGGAAAAGGAGTGTCAGAGGGTGCAGTAGTGAATAGGGCGAAAGGGAGGTGTCGGGCGGGCACAGGGTGTGATTCTCAGGAAAGAGCAGCGCAGATGGGGGGAGGTTTATTACCCATGCATAAGACAGAGAGCGGGGGTGACCACTGCCTGGGGGAGATGCTTGCGAGGGTGGGGAGCCATGCTAAGGATCGACAGCGTGCACAGAGTGGGTCTGGTCAAGGCATCTAAAATGGCTGCCGTGCACGACAAAAGTGTGGCATTTGAAAAAAGACAAGATGGCGCAGACAATGTTTTTCAACACTTCCTGATTTCCTTCGAATCGAACGTTAACAGACGTTGGGGCATATTACCAAAGTTAAGCGATATTTATCCCTAACGATGCATTGCAAAGATTTTTTTACCGTCAGAAATTATCGCAGATAAACCTTGCTATTATCAAAGTTTATCGCAAATACGATAAAAACCGACCGCAATGCATTAATATCGCTGAAAACTCAGCGATATTCATGCATTACCGAGCTAATCCTCTTAGCCATGTTATCCACCTCCCATAGGATAACATGGCTAAGAACTGCTCAGGGCAGCTGTTACTTTTTGGAGATATTCGCACTTATCTCGAATATTTCCAAAAGTTGATAATAGGAGATAGCGATGTTAGCGACTGTTTCCAGTCGCTAACATCTTGGCATGCCCACTTTGCATGTCATTAGTGATAAATATCACTCACATGCAAAGTGGGGCCCAAGATGGTCGCTATCTCCTACTAGCCGTCGCTAACTGGTGTTAGCAACAGCTAGGTAATACAGATATAATTTTATCTCCGCGAAGCGGAGCGCTGTTACAGATATATATCTTGTTTTTGAACGTTAATTTCTCAAAATGCACTGAAGCACATATATTGAGACCTAGCAAAGGCACATCGGGCTACCAGTCCCTAATATTTTACCAAGTTTCGTGCAAATCCATTCAGCCGTTCGATTATTATTATTATTTATTTTTTTTGCCCCGCGGGGCCCTTTTAAAACCTCCACATCAAACCTAGGGGATCAGCGAGGATCTACTATGCCCCCTTATGGTAATTTGCCCCTTCGCTTTGGCCTCCTCTTGTCTCTCGATCCTACCGAGAGACAAGATGGCGGCCGCTACGGACTGTTTGGAATGTTTACAGACACCGGAGAGCCAATCAGCTTCGCTTCGCAAAGCTCCGTAACGCGAAAAGTACGCGAAGCGGTGCGCTGTTACAGATATATATCTTTTTTTGAACGTTAATTTCTCAAAATCCACTGAAGCACATATATTGAGACCTAGCAAAGGCACATCGGGCTACCAGTCCCTACAATTTTGCCAAGTTTCGTGCAAATCCATTCAGCCGTAAGATTATTATTATAATTTTTTTTTTTTGCCCCGCGGGGCCCTTTTAAAACCTCCACATCAAACCTAGGGGGTCAGCGAGGATCTACTATTCCCCCTTATGGTCATTTACCCCTTCGCTTTGGCCTCCTCTTGTCTCTCGATCCTACCGAGAGACAAGATGGCGGCCACTACGGACTGTTTGCGGCCACTACGGACTGTTTGGAATGTTGACAGACGCCGGAGAACCAATCAGCTTCGCTTCACAAAGCTCCGTTGCGCGAAAAGTACGCGTCCTAGGCCGCTGCCCGGTCCGCGCTTACAGATATATATCTTTTTTTAAACGTTAATTTCTCAAAATCCACTGGAGCACATATATTGAGACCTACAAAAGGCACATCGGGCTACCAGTCCCTACAATTTTGCCAAGTTTCTTGCAAATCCATTCAGCCGTTCGGTCTAAAAGTGAGGCCAACCGCCCTATGGAAATTAACATGGGAAAAACGCGTTTTGGGACCCCCCTTTTTTCTCGGCCCCCCCTTGACGAACCCCCCCCAAATTTTCAAAGGCTGCTCAGAAACAAAATGTGCCATTTTCCTGAAAATTTCAGCCAATTCCGTCCACAAACGGCAAAGTTATTAGACATAGAATTTTCAAAAATCCCATAGAGAAAAAATCCTAACTATATATACCTACTGGCGACCGCCAGTAGGTAATATCTCTCAACCCTTCCCCTTGTGGAATCTGGAAGGGCACGACTGGTTTCGGTCATTTCTATCAGATCGCACCTTCCGGGTTGCTATTCCCCCATTTGAGTCCAAACCCTATTCCATCGAGCAGGGAGTACCTCCGGGGTCGGCACTCAGCCCCACGTTGTTCAACTTGTATGTGCAGCCGCTGGCTGCGGTCGCCAAGCAGTGGGGCCTGAATATGGTATCCTACGCCGACGACACGCAGCTGGCGGTTGCCCTTAGTGGGGATGCCGACTCCGGGGCTTCCAGGTTCAGAGATGGTTTGATAGGCGTGGCTGGCTGGATGACGGCGAACTGTTAACAGCTCAATGCAAAGAAAACAGAGGTTTTAATCGTGGGCAAACACAGCAACCTTTGGGGCGATCAATGGTGGCCCTCTGAGCTAGGTCCAACCCCCATTCCAGTGTCTGAGGTGAAAAATGTGGGTGTCTGGCTGGATCCCGCTCTTAGTTTCTGCCGACACACCAAAAAGGTAGCTGCTACCTGTTTTGGTATTTTGCGTGAGCTTAGGCCAGCCCTTAGATTTTTTGACGCCCCGACCAGACAGCTGATAATTCAGGCCACCATACTCTCGCGATTAGATTATGCGAGCTCACTCTTGCTGGGGGCCAATCAGGCAAATGTCATTCGGATGCAACGTGTACAGAACGCTGCGGCTAGAGCCCTGGTGGGCCTACCTAGGTTCTGCTCGGCGAAAGCTACCATTCATAAGCTCCATTGGCTCAAAGGATTGAGTTTAAGACTCTCTGCCTATCTTTCAAAATTCTCAAACTGTCCTCCCCCCTCAAGTTCAAGTTTTTATTTAATTTGATTTGGTACTCCACTGAGGACCACAAATATTTAATACAATATAGTCAATTTTGAACCATTTTGTTAAAAAGCTTTCATTCTAATACAAAGATAAAAGTGGTTTTAAAAATTTAAAAAGATTATAACATACAAATTCATTTGGCGGAGCTTTGCATAGATTAATCATTTCGTGTGTAGAGTTGATTTTGCATTTAACATAAACTGGGACCAGAAACCTTTTCCGCGCTTTAACAACTATTACGTTTGAGCAGGTAAACAAGAGATGCTCTAAATCCTGCTCTCTACCGTTACACAGATTACAAATAGTGCCTTCTTTTGGGTGCCACCTGGAAGTTAAGGTTTTTACAGGGAGTATTCCTAATCTAAGCAGGATAATCTATCTCCTAGCCCCATGGTTAAGATTATATTTAATATACTGTTGTGGTTTCTTAAATTCAAAAGATTCTGCAACATTTTTATAGAGGGGCAGTTTAAGACAGTGCTGGGTGTCAAGGTCAAAGCTAAATCTTGGCTAAAATTGCTTTAAAAAGAGTTTCAGGTGGGCAGGTGTCCAGGATAATAACAAGTTAGTGTTAGTCTCTGAAAGTTTATAAGCCGTTAAAATGTTTCTTGAGAATACGAACTTCGCTGATTCATGGTCGAATGTTTCTATTTTAAGCAAGGCTCGAAGCGTTCCTTCCTCTGCATGTAGGAGATTATATGCCCATCTGATTACATTGGCAATTCCTCGGGCATAAGCACTAGTTAGTGAATACTCTAGGCGGAGAGCTTGTACTGGTACTGCCTGGGACAACCTCGTTAGTTTGCGTAGAATCTTTCCTTCTCTTAGATCTAAGAAGTTCCATTGACTTATTGGTATGTATTCCAAAGCGTATGACAGAACTGGTGGTATTTTAACGCTGTATACTTTAAGCATAGAAAAGAAGTGTCTTTGTCCAGAAGCGGCGTACAGCCTAGACAGTGCTCCCAAGTGCATATCCGACTTCCGGATGAAATTCAAAGTATTCGGCCTATTCTGTAAAGAGTTAGTAAAAATTCGACCTTGGTAAGTATATTCGTTTGCGACTTCGACCCTTTTTTCTCCTAGGGACCAGTGGTATTTAATACACCTTTTCCTTCCTAAGAACGGGACTATTTTTGTTTTCGCAATATTTGGAATTAGGAAGTTTTCCTCCGAGTATTTGTGGAGTGCCTGAAGGTTTCTTTGCAGGCCAAATGGGGTTAGATCTAATATAATTACATCGTCTGCATATAACATCGTGTGTATTTTGTGGGAGGCAATTTTTGGTGGAAAATTACTTATCTCCTGGAAACGCTGAGGTAGATCACTAAGGTACAGGGAAAACAGTAGGGGAGCAAGGAGACATCCTTGCCTTAAGCCATTTGGAGTCGAGATAGCACTGGTGAGACCCTTTTCCCTTCCCATTTGAACCTGGCACCAAGTTTTTGTGTGTAGTGCTATTAGTATATGCAGTAATTTGTCTGGGATGCCCATTTTGCCGAGTTTTCTCCAGAGGATTCCTCTATCCACTCTGTCGAATGCAGTAGAAAAGTCGATAAATGCAGCGTATACAACCTGAGATTTAGCAGTCACGTATTTATCTAAGATGGTTTGTAACACTGCAATGTTATCCGTGACTGAATGCTTTGATCTAAAACCAGCCTGATATAGCGGAATATGTCCAGATGAGAAGGCCCAATCTTTAAGGTGATCTAAAACCGTTGCAGTAAATATTTTTCCTGATGTATCCAGGAGGGCTATTTGCCTGTAGTTGCCGGGATGTAGTCTTGTGCCCTTTTTGTGTACAGGTATTACTATACTCCCCTTCCATGATTTGGGAATTTCTCCAGTGGCGTAAATGTAATTAAAAAGGGGAGATAACACCTTGCTCCATTCTTTAGGGTTGCACTGGAGGACCTTAATCGGGATTTGGTCTGGGCCTGATGCTCCTGTTGTGCGTGCCTTTCTAATGTGTATCTCAATTGTGAGAGGACTCGTTACTCCACTATTTAAAGGATTTGTTTTTTCGTTCATGGTAAGATTGTGGATCATTTCCGAATTGGTGTTTCATTTGTATAAATTGGCGAGATAGCGATCCCATTCCTTTGGGGGGACCGGGATAGATTGTAAGATTTTTTTCGTACCCGTTTCTTTGGCAATTATATTCCAGTATCCTCGTTGGTTATTTTGCTTTGCTGCGATCTGCAGATCTATCCAATTTTGATCTTGTGCTATTCTCTTGTTTTTTTTCCTTTTCTCTCCTCCGTTGGTTTTTTAGTTTATTGATTTCAACCTGTTTAGATGGAGAATTTTCTACAAACTGTTGTCTGATCAGTTTATTCAAAAGTTTTGTGTTAGTAGCTAGCTTTGGCCTTTTATTTAGATTCTTTCTTCTTGATTGGTTTAGTTTTTCCTGCAATTTTTGTTTTAAATTTTTGATAATCAGTTCAAAGTTTTTTATCGGATTTGCAGAATGAGATACCTGTAGGAGTTGCATTGAGTCTATTATATTGATTATTTTATTGAATGTAGCCGAGTTCCAGTGAATACGTCTTTGGTTAGGGTTCACTAGTACTGAGCTGTGTTTATACATCATTCGGCTAGAGTTATCCACTCTGTTTTTGCTAGTAGAATAGCGTGATCGCTGCCATGAGCAAAGTTTATTTTAAGATGTAAGATTGAGCCATATAGATCGTAGCTACAAATCATGTAGTCCAGTAGAGATGCATTACTACTACCCTGCCTTGTGTTTGAGGCAGGAATGTCACCTTCTACATTGCCATTTAATATTACTCCATGAAGTATAGGGAGTGATGCAACTAGAATTTTCCCTCTTTTATCCGCCTTATTTTCTTTCGGAAAAAGTGGTGTGGGGATTCCCAAGGCCTCCTCTTTGTGCCAGTCTGCCCATTTTAGAAGTAACTCATTGGAAATGTTCCCGTTTAGGTCACCAATAATAACGATGGATACCCTTGGCTTTCAATTGTTTGTTCAATATCTTTTAGGATTTCAATAGCGAGTGTGTCCATTTTTGCTCCAGGGGGAATATAGATATTATAAATTAGAAGATCTTTTAAAGATTCTAGAGGATTTGTCCTAAATTTGACCTTAATGCATTGATGGTTATTTGAATTAGTTGGTATAATTTCTTGGGCCCATTTACAATCTTCACTTAGTAAAATCGCTATTCCTCCTTTCGCATGTCCCCGTTCAACCTGGACTGCAGTGGTGTCATATAGAAAGTATTTCTTGATCAAAATTTTGTGTGGACCAAGTTTCTTGGAGGGCCACTAAGGATGGGGAATTTTTTATTATTTCATCCATTTTTTGTTTGGTTTTACCCGCTATATTCCAAGAGGTGATCAACAAGCCTGTGTTAAACTGGGGATTTTTTTGTCTTTGGATAGATTATTACAGTTCAGGGTCTCCGAAATCCAGGTCCATGAATATTCCTCCTTTGTTGTTTCCTTGCCTGGGGTATTTTTCCTCCAGACTTTTCTTTCCCTGTTCTTTATGGAGACGAGTACATTTATTAAAGTTAAATCTGGGGGATTGGTCCTGGCGTTGGAGATTTGCTTTGACCACTGTGTTTTAAGAGATTCTTCTATTTTGGGTTTTTTGTGGTCTTGTACTGTATTACTGGGGTCAGATCATATCCATATTTGTGGAGTGTTTCGCTCTCCTTCAATATAATTCCTGGTATTACTGGAGACCAAAATTCTACGATTGCTGTGGTTGTTTTGGAATTCTCCGGGAACGAAACTAACTTTATTTCGTTTCGCGCTAGCGATTGTAGAGGTTGAATTTTTTGTAACAGGCTAATAATTCGGCCGCGGTTGAGTGGTGCGTCGTCTACCGGAAATAATTCCGTAATTTCCAGAGAATTAGACCTGATTATCTCTGCCTGTATATGCTTTTCCTGAATAGAGACCGATCGTATTGGGCTTTCTTGGAGATCCTTGACCTCCTACAGAAAAGATGTTTGCCTTTTGGGTTTAGTGAACTCCGATGGTTAACATTATCGGTTTGCGTTAATACCGATGTGTTCTGCCCCTTTATTTTCATGGTCTGGAGGAGATCTGCTCTATCCTTGTTATCTGAAGATCCAGTTGGTAACAAAGGATCCTTCTGGATTATTATTTTACGTGCTTTCTTTTTCTCTATTCTTCTTAACGCCTTTCTCCTTCTCAACTTGGTCCTCTTTTGTTTTCTTTTGCCTTTGTTACTTTCTTGGCCCTGTATATCATTGGATAGTGGCTCGATCTCAGAAATAAGTTTGCGTTGAGTTATGTCAGGGCTATTCACCGTAGTTTTTGTTTTGGTTATAGTAAAAATCGGGTAGTACGCTTTGGGCTGATATAACGTAGGTGTGGTTTCTTCCTTAAAAAGGCTTTTAAGGGAATAGATCTGGTTGTTTTCCTGAAATTTCAAGAGGTTTTTTTCCGGTTTGAGTTGCGATTTCTTTTTTTTTACAGGGTAAAGTGTTTCCGCTAAATCAACTTTTAAAGTATCAGAGTTTTGTACTTTACATTTTTCGCAGACTCCTACTATTTTTGTTGAATGCGTTTGCTCTTCTTTTTTTCTTCCACTAGAAATTGTAATATTCCTAGTTGAGTATCAAGGGTTTGATCGGAGATTTCCAGTATATTCCCTAGGTGAATAAGGACCGACTCCAGTATATTTGGCAGAGTAAACAGATTTAGAGACTGGGGTGTAATTATTAGAGAAGCCTGTATTTTTTTAAATGAGACAGATCTGGGGATTTCTCCAGGTATCCCTCTATATCAGAAGGTTTTTGCGGAGTGCTATTCTGTATTTTCTCAGTCTCCTTTTGGGGTCTCTTATGAAATATTAGGTCTTTGATATTAATGTCAGGGCAAGTGATATTATACTCTAGAGATTGTTGCGTTTTAAGTGTTTCTAGTGTTAGACCTGGGGCGTCATGGTTAGTGATAGAATCCTCCAAGGTAAGTGGAATACTTTTTTGAGGAGCCTCGGGTGTTCTTTGTATTTGAGTGTTGGTTAGATGTAAATCTTCCTCTTCTTCCTCTTTACATCCTTTTTTTTCCTTGATTGTCTGGTCTTTTGTTAATTGCCCCTGTTCGTTTGTCTTTAGGTTTTCTAAGTACTTTTTGATCCCTGGAGTTACTATAAGCTTTCCTGCTCTTGTTATTTTATTGGAGCTCCTCCGAGTTGCCTCTTCCGTTCCCATCCTTTTCATAAAGATGGTTCTTGACCTTAGTTTTTTATATGCCATAACAGTTTAGGAGATCACTCGGGATTATTTTGGTTGTAGTTTTTAATTTTCCTGTTTGTAATGAAAGAACTTTTTCTAGGGGTTCCAGTCTACCCTACCGGAGGGGTAAAGCTCCAAAGCGCCAGATGACCGGTGCGCCGCTCATGCAACACCGAAACTGGCGCTCAGTTTGCGTCCCCTATCCCTGTTTTCCCCGTGGCTGTAGTTTTTAAGCAGGTTTGAGATTATTTTGTAGTTGTACTTCACTTTATCACCACTGCATGTAAAAAATAGATTAAGGTCTATTTCCCAGTGGAGGCTTATTTAGTAGGTGGTTGATAATAGCTGTGGTCCACTTAAAATTGTTTTATCGTTAAAAGTAAAATAGTCAGTTGGATGTTTATATGCTCCGTGCAGTTAATTAGCAGTGTTCTTTAACAGTTTAATATAGAGCAGAAATTACTATCCTACTGGAACAGCTTTGGCGAATAGCCACGTACCTGGGTCAATTAGTATGTTCTTCGCGTCCCAGGTACCCTTTCAGACAACAGTCCCAGCTGGTCAATCCAGGCCAAACCTCTGCCTCCCGTGTGTTCCACTGTGTCCGGAGGGGGGAAGCCCCAGGGCACCTTTCACATCAGCCTCTGCCCTCAGCTCACAGAGGATTCGCGTTGGTCCAACCGGTCCCAAGTCACTGCTCCCTTTTCTGCGAGCATTTGAGGAGATATCAGGCACAAGTGCAGCCGAGTCCTGGGGTTTTCACAGTTGCTGCTGCTACTGCCTAATCCGGGAAGCCTGTGCACCCCTCGTGGCTATTGTCACTTTTAGCTCCCTCACACCTGGGTCAGTGGGGTGACAGATCTGCTTGGGGGTGATGAGGGTGAACTTGGCTCGCGATGCACGACAGTGTTGGCTCGCCGCCTTGGCACTCTGGCTTGGGCTGCCTCTTAATGCCTTTGCTGTATTCGCTGCGCTTGCTGCCCACTCCTACCCAAAGCGCCACTCACGTCCAGCAGGGACACGCAGCTCCGGCCGCTCCCAGAGCGCCACTCGAGGCTGCTGCCTTGTCCGCTCCCAATGCGCCGCTCGCGGCTACTGCCGCGTCCAACTCGCGGCTCCGGCCGCACCCAAGACGCTACTCGCGGCTGTTGCCGCGTCCGGCAGACTCTCGCTGCTCCGGCCCCTGTCTGTGCACCCCTCGCGGCTGTGTACTCTGCACAGGCTCCCACCGTGCCCGCGATAATCTTCGGCTGGGGGATTGCCTCGGGGGGGTTGCCTCAGCGTTTCGGTCCGGGCGCTCCGGTCGGCGTCCTTCTCGTCTTCCTCGTGTACTTCGTTTGCTCCACAGCGCCACCAGCAGAAACTTGCTCAGTTTGGTCTTTTGCTCTTCTGGTTACAGAGTACCTGCTGTTTTAATTTTCCATTTCAAGCACTGGGTACGAAACCGTGTGTCACACAGCCACACAGTGTGAGTTGGCAGACCTGCACACGGTACATCAGGGAACAACCCTCTTCCGCTGTCACGTGACAGGATTCCCCAGGGGATTGTAACCTACTAATCGCACTGATGTCGACACTTGGGGGATTATTTTTCTTCATTTTCTTGACAGAACGACGCCTCGGAAAAAAACAAGAAACATGGGAACCAGAGTCATTTACACGGCAGGCGTGCCTCACTGTCCTCCCCCCTGATTTTCGCGCATCTTCTCACCACCTATGTTCCTTCCCGTTCCTTAAGGTCTTCGGGCCAAAATCTGGTGATAGTTCCACGGGTCAAACGCTCTCGGGCTGGGGGTCAGTCTTTCTGCTACCTCGCGGCCAAGTTCTGGAACTCACTACCAGCACATATTCGTGCCCTTGAGGACCTGTATGCTTTTAGGAGGGCCATAAAAACATTCCTTTTTCCTTATGGCCCATTATAGTTCCTTGGTCTCTCCCACTTTGCTTTGATTAGTTATGTATTGTATCTTCTGCTGCCAGCTAAAGCGCCGGGACGCCCCTTTGCTGGGGCAGCTGTGCGCTATAAAAATCACCATAACATAACATAACATGTCTTGACTTGTAAGCTGCAGTCTTTGGGCCAATGGTGTATTTGTCCCTGAAGCTGTGTGAATAGGAGACTTGTCCCCCCAGCAGCCCTATGTTTAATATTTTAGCTCTTAGATTTTAGAGCAACCACTGAATTCCCTGGTGTCTCTCCCCAGGGTGTGTCTAGGCGTCCTACCCACCAACTCAGATACCCACGTTGTGAATCTGTGTTTATCATATGAGTATCTTTGCTTTGCATGAAAGTGGTATACTGATCATCCAACATTTGCACAGTTCCTCCTTCAAAACCCAATGCATCAAATCCTGAATAAAACTCCTCAGCACTGGTAGTTTTCCCTTACTATCCATCACAGTTTGTGTGGAATGGGATTTTTTAACATTGTTTATATGAGTGAGCCCAGTCCCAGCCTGGTGAGCCATTTTCATTTATTTAAAAAGTTTTACATAGCGCTAGCACTTTTGCCAGGATAAGAATTGGGAAAGGCAGTAAATTATCAGCGCCCTTCCCCGTTGGGAAGGGGGTGAGACAAGGCTGCGTCCTTGCACCAACACTTTTCTCCCTCTTCCTCAACGGTCTAATCAAGGATCTGTTAGCTGTTAGGGATATAGATTTCCCAAAACTTGCTAACCGCAAAATCCCTGCATTTATGTTTGCGGACGACCCACTGCTCTTCTCTAAAACATCTATGGGGATGCAGCGTGTCTTAGCTGAATTTATCACATTTTGTAAGAAAAGAAATCTGGAGGTAAATAAAAAAAAAAAAAGTATATGTCTTCCATGCTGATTCTACTAATTGTCCCCACCCTAAGTTGGATTCTAAGCCTCTAGAGAGGGTGCTGGTATTTGATTACCTGGGCCTCACTATAAATGATAAAATGGAATGGGGGCCGCAGATTATTAAGGCAAATTTAAAACTCACTCAGGCCAGTGGGGGGATTTTAAAAGTTAACATGATTTGTGCCGTAAACGTTATTGGCCCTCCCATAGAAATATACAAGTTTCAAGCAAGGGGAGCCACTATGTACGGTGCGGAACAATCGGACCACTGCTCTAGCAACATTCTGACAGCGACAGAAAATAACTTTCTAAGGCAACTTGTGGGTCTC
The DNA here is from genome assembly GCF_964261635.1 of Lissotriton helveticus. Classification (NCBI taxonomy): domain Eukaryota; kingdom Metazoa; phylum Chordata; class Amphibia; order Caudata; family Salamandridae; genus Lissotriton; species Lissotriton helveticus. Next base: position 259,001,067 of record NC_136072.1, read on the forward strand.
CCCCAAAGTACCACCTTAATCCCTCTAAGGATGGATATGGGTGTCGTCCCTATTGCTGATTTGATTGTTCTTCGTCCACTCCT